>NC_066887.1:20078941-20383690 GCF_022985175.1 Labeo rohita
TAAATTGTCAGAGCTGCTTTCACAATGTCATTATACTTAGCATTTGCCATTTATGGTTAAATATGTAATAATGACTGAGCACGCAAACAGAATAATGGCAATACAAGTAAGCAAATATTACGATTACGTCATTAAATACAAAAAAATTCACTTAAATTAATAAGGGAATTTGTAAACGTTAACCTTGAAGCACAAATAAAGACAAACAGTCTAAAAAAATAGATTAAAAAAAAAAGTACACAACAGATGTGAGATATTGCAATGTTTTCAGTGAATGCTGAAAATTCCTTGTAAATCAATGGGATTTTTAAATGCTTTAAAAAAAAAATAGAGAGAGCGTGTCTAATGGTGGAATAATTCATATAGTTCAAATGGAGTTTGCACAATCAGATTAAAGTTATTTAAAAAATTGCTGAGTTAGAACAAACCCTTAACTAGACATTTTTAAATGATATCAATAAGGTGAGGCAAGCGAGATGGATTAGGTAGAGCACTTTTTCCTTACAAGGCCTGTATCGGTCATAATTTCCATCATTGAGGTGTGCAGTGCAATCTTATTTCTAAAAATAAAGGGCACAATGCCAGCTGGCATTTGTCACTCATGGGTAGATGGCTTGTTACCTTGTTTAAACACCCTTTATATCTTTAAATTGGATTTGAGTGTCCACCCAAAATTCAGTTAAACAAAAAAGAAAGTATATGTTCCAGTTTTGTTTTGTTTGTCTCTCAGCGTTGAGGACAATGGTTCTGTTATTGTGTCTGCAGCTCTCTGGATAACTACCTCAATTAGTTTGGCGAGGCTTTTGAGCTGCAGAGGGTCTCTGCACATACTGACTTCATTAAAACCCAAGTAAGGATGATCACACACGGACAGACACACACACAAACAAACAACTTAAGCTTGACAAAGATCCCACCCCAGCAGGCTGCTCAGTATGATAGGCACGGAGAAGCAATTGATAACTTTTCACTGTCATGGACACTGCTTTTCAGTCTTAGGAGAAACCCTGGCAGATGTTCTCAGGTCAGTGTTATTAATACATATCACAATCATTTGTCATGTACATATCCTCATGAAATTATTTGTACAATTTCTTGTACAGAAAACATAACCTGCAATCAAAATACAAAAATATTTTTCTCATATACATAAAATGTTGCTAAAATAATATAAAATTATAACATTTATATTTAAATATTCTACATTATTAAAACATTACTTTAAAATAAAATATTGCATTTAAAAATATAAAAACCCTAAAAAAAAAAAAAAAAACTAGGTGTGCATTTAAAATTAGAGAGCAAGTATAATAATAATAATAATAATAATAATATTTATATAAAATATAATTTAACATAAAATATTACACTATAATATAAATGAAATATATTTACACTTAATAATCAACCATAATAATAATAATAATAATAATAACAATAATAATAATAATTATTATTATTGTTGTTGTTGTTGTTGCTGCTATTATTTATATTTAATATAATAATATTTACATAAAATATTATCCTAAAAATGTAAATATATCTTGCCTTAATAATAAAAAGTATCATCATTATTATTATTATTATTATTATTATTATTATTATTAATACAAAATACAATATTTACATAAAATATTACACTAAAAATATGAGGAAATACATTTTCCCTTAATAATAATAATAATAATACATTATTATTATAAAACATAATATTAACATAAAATTACACTAAAAAAAAAAAACAATATATTTGCACTTAATTATTATTATTGCTGTTGTTATTTATATAAAACAATCATATTTCAATAAAATATTAGATTAAAAATGTAAAAATTGAAATATATTTTCCTTTAATAATAATAATAATAATAATAATAATTATTATTATTATTATTATTATTATTTTTATATAAATTGTATATTATAATTATTTTTCAAATATTTTACTAAAACATTTTTAGCAATATATTATTGTATGTTATTTATTTATTTATTTTATTTATCTGTCTGTCTGTTTGCTTGTGTAGTGAGGCCAGTAAAAATAGCAGAGCAAGAAAAAAAAAAAATCTGACTATGCCACCAGAAAAAAAAAGCTGGTCACATGGCTTATTAACTGAAAAGAAAGTGCATATTTCAAAAAGACAACATAAATAGATGTCCAGACAGAGTAGACAGACATAGAACATCTCTTACCCTTAAGAGCGACTGAGACTCTTCCTTCACGCTTTTGCCCTCAGTAGAAGTTGGGTACTGCTGCCCGGCTTTCTCCACACCGCTCGTCGGCGTTCCTGGCAGGTAGCCCTTAGCGTCTGCGCCTAGGCTGAAGATCAGTCCCGAAGAGTCTCTAAGCATGGTCGCACCCTTCTGCTGCTGCTGGTCTTTTACCCCGGCTGCCACAGCGTTCAGCAGCCCCAGTGTGGCCTGGGGGAACGGGGCTGGGCTTCCTCTAAGCATCTCCCCTGCACGTTCTTTGGGCACCCACACCAGGCTCTGCACGTGTTGCTCCCCACCTCGGACTCCACCGCCAGTCACAGGGCCCAGCGCTTCAACCCAGCCTTTCTCCTTCTCATCCTGGGCCTCACTCTTCACGCCCTCTGAGCCTGGAAGCGGCTCGGCCCCGCTGGCCTCCGGAGTCACCAGGCTATAGAGTTTCATATCACCTTTGCTCTCCTCTTTGATGCGGAGGGTTGAAGGGGCAGAGCAGCCGTTGGCAGGAGCAGAGGCTGGATCCGCAGAGTCCTGGCAGTGGGCGGAGTTAAAGTGGTCCAGCAGCGCCGTGGTGTCCGTGGCAGTGAAGCTACAATGCCGACAACGACAGCAGCCGTGAACTCTCCTGCGAAGAGGATAAGAGACGGTCTCAGCGATCATGATTTTATCATCCTTCATGGATCAAACAGACGTTCCGCATGCTATTTGGCCCCTAGAGAGCCATCTAAAAGACAAAAGACTAATCCACATCCTGAATATGTGTACTTTTTCCTTATCTGACGTCTCTGCCCCCACCGAGCTTGGTCTGAATCTCTGTAATGTTGTGTAATTACAGTTTAGTCAGCTATTTTCGTCTGCATAAAGGCTCTTTGTTCTGTTCCAAATAAAGGAAACAAAGAGCTGCTCCAAACTCTCCGCAAAGGAAAGCTAAATGAACAGTCTGCTAACCTTTAGGTAAATGAATGTGACATTCTCTCCAGAAACACCAATGATTTTCTATAAGCTTGTACTTCCTGTTTGAAATCGACCACTGTCGAAGAAGTCCGGGCGAGTGTACCCCACCCAAAAAACTATGTTTATTTTACATGCATCAGTAGATGTGCTTGGAAAATGGCCATTCATTGATAGGTTTGGCTATTAGTGCAAACTGTACCGCAATGGAGTATTTACACTGAATGAGCGCTTGCAAAAGCAAAACGTTCTTAGCGTTGAACGTTCAAGGGCAAATCTAGTTATTTGCTAAGATCATCTGTAAATTCAATAACAATACTAAAAAAAAACAACACATGCTAACATGCTCATAAAGCATCAGGAATTCAAATGGTTTCTCAAATCTAAGCAGCGTTTCAAGAGCGCTGTTATCAATTGAGTCCAACAGCACTATGATTTTTCACTGGGAACTGGGAATGGAAAAACACAGTGGTTACGCACTACTTGACGCTCTGGCTTCTTTTGGAATTATTTTGGGGGGGGGAAAAAAAATCCAAAAAAATATTCATAAAAAACTGGCAAAAATTTGTCTGCAATTTAAGTTACTTAGTATTAACTTCTTGTTTATAGAACCGCTGTACAAAAAGTGCATTATGCTTCTGCAATATTCCTTAGAGGAATACTTCATCAAAAAAAGAAAATGATCCCATGATTTATGCACCCTCAAGCATCCTAGGTGTATGTTATACAATCATAGTTATATTAAAAAAGTCCTGGCTCTTTCAAGATTTGCAATGGCAGTGAATGGGGTTTAAGATTTTGAAGCCCAAAAAACTGTCTACATCCTATGTCATCCGCTGGAACGCCACTCTTTTGTGAGCATGTACGTCAGTTAGAGTAAACTAGATGACGGTTCATAAAATTGTAAAGTGGATATTTCTTATAAAAATGCATTGATTCACTGCAGAAGGCCTTTATTAACCCATGGAGCCATGTGGAGTACTTTTTATGATGGGTGGATGCACTTTATTGATCTTCAAAATTTCAACAGCCATTCACCAACATTATAAAGCTTGAAAGAGCCATGACATTTCTTTTTATATAACTTGTGTTGTATTCGTCTGAAACATTAAAAAGTCATATACACCTAGGATGGCTTGAGGGTGAGTAAGTTTTATTTTTGGGTAAACTATCCTTTTAAATATAAAATACGACTAAGCCAATAAAAGAAAATACAAATGACTTTAGACAAAGAGTTGAAATTCTGTATATTCGTGCACCTAAAATGAAATCTTACGAATGGTTTTAAAGTTTGTGACAAGAGAATTTTTTTTTTTCCGTTGTTGAAAGAAATTGTTTTTTTCCAGCAGGTACACCGTTGACTGATCAAAAACTGTAAAGACAGTAATAGTAAATATAATGTCACAAAAGATTTCTATTTCAAATAGATGTTCTTTTAGACTTCTATTTATCATACAATTCTCACAAAAAAAAAAAAAAAAAATCAAACATGTTTTCCACAAATATTTATTTGAATTTAATGTTTTGCCACATTTTTTTTTTATTTTTTTTTTAAGAATCAAGGAATTCCGACTTATTATAAATATTACCAAATGTTAGAATTAGACACTTTAACAATCTGCCAATGATAACAGTAAAGAGAAAAGTACGATCTAACCGCTCTGGGAAGGATCGCAAGTAGAAGCTTATATCATTATATGGCTACGCGGCATTCACACAGAATGCACTTTTGTGTTGACAAAGCAAATGCAACATGAGCAGTGGAATAGGAAAAACACACAAGAAGATGGGAGTGAAGTGAACTTCTTTGAACTTGAGCGGCATGTTTTTAGAATGCCGTTTCATGCATAAGATGTTGCAAGAGACGCAAGTGCAACAGTCAAACGAATTCAAGTTTACATAGAAAATGCAATGGAAAAGCAGCGCAATCAAATAAAACAACCTGTTCAGAACAGTGTTGCCTGTGGTTTTCCCGCAAATTTGGGCTACTTTCACACTGTTGCTGTAGGTTGTTTTTCATGTGAGCGGGTTGAAGCAACCACAATAACGTAATATTTACCTGGGCAAGCCCGCCAAAAAAACGTGGTTTTTTTTAACCATCGGGGAACCCGATTTTTTTACCGGGGAGCCCCCTCAAAACAGGATTGGGCTACGTTTTGGCTAGATTTGAGTAGCAATTGGTCGGGTTTTGTTGTGAAAACCTGGCAACCCTGGTTCAGAACTATTACTGTATGTCTGATACTTCATGTTTGCATCAGGATGAGAGGCTCAAATGCTGTTGTTCATTGTTTTTACAGAACATTTATAGTTAATAATATTGAACACGTTATACCTTCAGTCATTTTGAATTTGAATTACCTTGACTCTTGAGGTTTTTTTTAAAGCATTTTTCTCATATTATTTCTTAACATATAATACGTATAAGACAAATTTATACAAGATGTAGTTGTAGTTTATGCACCTTTTCTGCAAAGACATTTAACAAGTAATTTGTTATCACCATGTGTGGTGCACTTGGAATAGAATTTTAAACTAGAGGGTTAATAAAGAAAAAGTTAATGGAATCATATGGTAATTAAATAAATAAATTGCGATTTATATATATTTTTTTACTGTTAAGCATTTTTTAAAATATTATTTTATCTATTTGTGTCAATAGATATCAATTACAATACTTTTTTTTTTAATTTCTCAAAATAAGTTTTTTTTCTTACACAGCCATAAATCTCCACTTCAATAGCACTTACACACACAAAACTTTACATTCTTATTCCTGTCTATATCCTGAAGTTTTTAGAGGGATTTTTATAATTTGCTTTTATTTTATTTTATTACATTTTATTCCCCAAAAAACTGAAAATATATTGTTTTTAGTCTAATTTTCTGAATTCTGGAGTGAAAAACATTTGACTCTAATATGTCAAAAAAATTAAACAAGAATTTTAAAAATGACTTCATCCAGTGTTTAGACTTTTGTAATAGATATTTATGCAAATTAGCACAAATTCCATTAAATAATGCCTCATTTGCATATATAAACTTAACATTTGAGAAAACTTGTAACACAAAAAATGTTTGCAATTATCAGTGTAATCAATCAACTAAGTAAGGTGATAACTACTATATATATTTTTTTACCTTATTCACCTGCAGTGTCTCACCTTAAGCAAAACAACAGGTCACAAATAAAATAACTGATAATTTAGACTTTCACAAATCCAGAACTGTGTCTGGTTAAATGCAATAAATGTAGCATCTAGATGTATTGCTCTCATTCTTCTCTCGCTTTTCATCCATCCCCAGAGCGACACAGATCGTCTTCTCCGGGAAACTAAAGCGGTGTCTGGTGTAATCATAAATGCCCACTAGATTCCTATCCTTCAAGCTGAATCTCAGTGTAAGATTTTCCTTAGATTGGGAAAAGGACAATACAAAAAAACAAAGAAAATCTCAGATCTGTTACCCAGTAAACAGCCTCTCACAATCTGACACTGTATCGAACCGGGATGGATAAAAAGCGAGAGAAGAAGAAAGAGCAAAACAGCTAGATGCCATCGCTGCCCCTCTAGGCACCAAACGAGGGACAGAGTGGAAAAGTGCTTTTCATCATTGCTGCTGCCTGACTTTCCCAGCATGCAGTTCTGTAATTTGTTCCTCTTAGGTACACGAAACCAGGGGCAGATCAAACATTCCAGCGACCAATGAGGTGTGAGAAAGCGTACGTTGCACGTACCCCTGATTACAAACAACACAATGTTTACATCTTAGAAAAAGAAAGCATTCAGTACACGCATTACAAAGTAGTCCAAAAACAACAAAACTGCGCATCTCTTGAGCTATATTTTAGGTAAAAGTCATTTAAGGAAAAACATCTACACATGTAGAAACAAATGAACGTCTGAAGACTATATAAGCTTCCATGAAGTTGTTTTATGAGGACCAGTTACCGTAAGCGACAGACACAGATATATTCAGTTATCATTAATCAGTACCAGACAAAACTAGCTCCCCCCCCCTCACCGCCACCACCAACCAAGTCTCAACTGTTTTCCAACAAAGCATGGGCTGCTTCCAAAACAAATCGTATTCTGTGGTCACTGACACGGAGCATAAATATGTTTGTCAAACCCTGCAACCCAGAACTGATTGTTTTCTGGCACGAGTTCTGTTAACAGTCAAGTTTTTAAACGGACTAGTTGATGTGAAACTTTATTCTAACACGCAATGCCTTCATGAACTTAATCACACAGGTTTATATTTACCTTTCCATTATTTGCTAAAATGTAATGTTATATTTTCTAAAACCTCTAAATAGCGTAATTACTGTATTTTGTATGAACTGTTGTTTATACACTACCAAACAAAAGTTTTTGAACAGTTTTTTTTTTCTTTTTTTAAGAAGTCTCTTCTGCTCAGCAAGCCTGCATTTATTTGATCCAAAGTACAAAAATTACTGTTATGTACTTTAACATAATTTAAAATGTAATTTATTCCTGTGATTAAAGCTCAGTTTTCAGCATCATTACTCCAGTCTTCAGTGTACCATGATTCTTTAGAAAGCATTCTAATATGCTGATTTGCCATTCAAGAAACATTTTTTATTATTATCATTATCAAAACAGTTGAGTACATTTTTTTCAGAATTCTTTGATGAATAGAAAGATCCAAAGATCAGCATTTATCTGAAATAAAAAGCTTTTGTAACATTATACACTATACCATTCAAAAGCTTGGAGTCAGTAAATATACATTTTTTTTTTTTATGAAATACTTTTATTTAAAAAGGATGCTTTAAATTGATCAAAAGTGATAACAACATCTAGACATTTGATAAAAAAAAAGATTTCCATTTCAGATAAATGTTGTTCTTCTGCACTTTCTAATCGTCAAGAAAACCTGAAAAAATTCTACTCAGCTGTTTTTAACATAATAATAATAATAAAAAAATTTGAGCATCAAATCAGAATATTAGAATGATATCTGAAAGAACATGTGACTGGAGTAATGATGCTAAAAATTCAGCTTCGAAATCACAGGAATAAATTACATTTTAAAATATATTCAAATAGAAAATGCTTATTTTAAATAGTAAAAAATATTTCAAAATTGTGCTGTTTTTGCTGTACTTTGGATCAAATAAATGCAGGCTTGGTGAGCAGAAGAGACATTTACATTGGTTACTACAAAAAATACTAAACAGTTTTCAAAATTAACTTTCTCCAAAATTGATTAAAAGTGTTTCTTCCTAAATCATTAGAATTATTTCCGTAAAAGCCTTGTCATGTAAAAGTCATGTAAAAGCCTTGAGTAATGGGTGCTAAAAATTAAACTCTGCCATATTAATAATGTAATAAATTGCATTTTCATATAAATGTAAAAAAAATTCAATTGTACTAATATTTGTATTTCGTTTGCAAGTCTGTTTAATGATTAAATGAAAATGTTTCTACTTCATATTACGATACAGTTGTAACAATACTCTCATTGAAGTTCATTTATATAAAATAAATGTACCTGATTTCTGTAAACATCTGCTAATGTCAATCACACATACAGTGCATTACTACAGTAATTATGACAGTTTCCTTAAATGAGTTTTAATTAAATCGCTGACAGGTTGACACATTTCCTGTGATGCTAAGAAAAACACATTAAGGCCATTAACGAACTAAAGTGTTAATCCCAGCTGCATCTGCTTGATAATGAGGTACATGTAGCACTACTGAAAACCACAAGTGAGGCAGGAAATACTATAAAATTAGATGAATACATTCAAGCTGATGCTCAAGTTGTGACGCAAAGAACACACAAACATTTTTTTGGGTTAAAAATGAACAAAATGTTCAGATGATCTTCTTGCCTTACCCTGATTTACAACGGTAAGCTTATAATAATTATTTATAATTTAAGCTGTCGGGTCAGATTTTGTGGGATATGTCAGTCTTACGTCATTCGTCTTTGCACGATTACGTCACACTGGGAGGTGTGTTAATAGTTCTGACAGCTTCTAACCATAACTAATAAGCCATATTATTAGCAATGCATCATTCAAAAAAGACAACCATCTGTTGCTAAAACAAAACAAAAAAAAATCTTTACAAGAATAAAGAAAAGTGACAGAGCCTGTAACACAACTCATCATCGGACTGGCATTTCAGAGACAGTGACAACTTCATAGTGATAGTGAGAAGGCCTCAAAGAATTTAAATCAGCCTGGAGTTGGCCTTTTCTTGCTGCCTTTTGTCCTTGATTCCCAACTCTAAAAAAGCAGGTAGCAAAAGCTTTTGAGTTCAAAACCGTAGCAAGCAGTGATGGGAATAACTAAAATACTATAGTTTATTATGCGCAGTGTACCTGTGTTTGACGAACCGTAAACTCTAGTGTGAAGGCACACGACTAGCTGTTGCTTTGTCTCACACACACGCAAAGAAAGATACAGAGCGAGAGAGTATATACCATCCAGAATGGACACGCTACATGTAAATGATATTCTTTGCTGTATTTTCCAGTCAAAATTACGGAGTTCGTTTGGAACTACTCAGCTTTTAAGAACTGCTGGTTTTTCCGGTAGTAGGCAGAACTAATGCACAAACGGCAAACTCATTTCAGCAAATCAGTTTGAGCGAATGCAGACAACGTGATTAAAATTCATGAACCCAGCGTCTCATTAACACTGCATTTTATATTGTCGTTAGTAGTAGAATTCATAGTAGTTTTGTTATTTTATCAGTATTATTTTTAGTTTTTTCCCTTTTTTTTATAGAAACACTAAATGACAAACAATATCTTACGCACTGCCAGCAGATCTAAGTTCAGTCGACATGACAAATATGCATTCATACATGCTTATGCTAATTACTAATGCTCTAATTACAAAAGTTTAATGCTAAATTATTATAATATCATATGTGACCCTGGACCACAAAACCAGTCTAAAGTCGCTGGGGTATATTTGTAGCAATAGCCAAAAATTCATTGTATGGGTCAAAATTATAGATTTTTCTTTTATGCCAAAAATCATTAGGAAATTAAGTAAAGCTCATGTTCCATGAAGATATTTTGTAAATTTCCTACTGTAAATATATCAAAACTTAATTTTTGATTAGTTTAATTTAATTAACTTAATTTGGACAACTTTAAAGGCAATTTTCTCAATATTTTGATGTTTTCGCACCCTCAGATTCCATATACTGAAATAGTTGTATCTCGGCCAAATATTGTTCTATCCTAACAAACCATACATCAATGGAAAACTTATTTACTCAGCTTTCAGATGATGTGTAAAGCTTAATTTCGAAAAATTGACACTTATGACTGGTTTTGTGGTCCAAGGTCACATATTAGAATGCTTGACTGACTGATGCTAAGTGTACTTTTAGATATTTAATATTAGTCTGGTGAATAAACAAGAAAAAAAAAAAATGTACTGATGGCGATTCTATAGCCAAGGTGTTCGTAGAAGGTTGACAATATTTACAATTATTTATTAAATTTGATAGATGTCTCTCACATTGTTCCACAGCAACATTTAAATTGGGGACATCCAAGTTATTTGACACATGTGAGCATTTTTTTTTTTTTAAGGTAACACAATAGTTACTTTTCCTGATAATTAGTTACTTTTATAATGATGTAATGATGTAACTCAACTACATTTTTAAAGTAACATGCCCAACACTGGTAGCAACGAAATATTAGTCTGGTGAATAAACAAGAAGAAAAAAAATTACTAGCCGATGGCGATTCTATTGCCAAGGTGTTTGTAGAAGGTTGACAACATTAACAAAAATTTACTGAATTTGATAGATGTCTCTCACATTGTTCCACAGCCACATTAAAATAATGTAGATTACTGTACAATGTTTAATAATAATAATAATAATAATAATAATAATAATAACACAATAGTTACTTTTCCTGGTAATTACTTTTATAATGATGTTTACTCAGTTACTAACTTAGTTACTAATTGTGAGAAGTAACTAGTAACTATAACTAATTACTTTTTTAAAGTAACATGCCCAACACTGGTAGCAAGGTAGAGAATTTGTCTTTCCATCCCTCTCAAACTGATGCAGAGCAGTAATCACTGTATAAGGGGTCAGCATTCATCTGCACGGCCAGCAAAAATCAAGTAATCATTTAAAACCGTATGAGCACAAGTGAGATTATGTACCAAACAAAATTTAACGCTACCTACCTCCTACACTATAATTTCCTCAAAGCTTTCAATTTAATTGCAATCACAGGTAATAAACTTTTTTCCAGTTTCATTTTGCAAAGCATCAAAACAACATCATCGATTTTAGAAGGGAAATACTTGAAAAAAAATGAAAAAACAGATGAGAACCTATATCGATGTCAATAACGGTACTGAGTGGCGGTAATTTGCGCTTGTGAAAATGAAGCCCTTTAGCTATGCACCAGCACACCCGCTCAATACTACCATCTTACAGCACATGGAGCAAAGCAAAAGCTTTACCGACACCATCCTCGTGACATTACACAGGAAATGGAAAAATGGGTACATCGCGACCTGCCGCTTAACTGACTGGGTGACAGAAAATTAGTTGGAGAAAAGTGGGGGAGTTAAACATTTAAACTAGGAGCCCTCATTACAAAAAAAAACAGAGAAAGTCTATAACAAGCATATCCAAAATCCAGTGTAGTATATTCTCACCATTTCAGCTTTTGCACGTAAAAGGTCTCCCTTTTCCGAATTGGAGGGCAGCGTGATATATTGAGTGTGCACTGGATCGGGTGGGCACGAGGTGTGGGAGACTGCTGCATCAATATCAGGTTCACGTTCACAGTGGGTGGGTTGCTGTTTGGAGACTAGAGGGCAGGATTCTGCTCATAAATCTACACTATAGCGAGGTATTCAGGAGAGACGTATATGCATACTGGAAATATTATGTATCGGTGATTCCTTAGACCACACAATCATGTGCACGCACACATAGAGGTCCGAACGCTTCCACATAATGAAACCGGACACCATGACACAGATGTTCATACAACACCATAGAGGAGACACAATGCTGAAAACATGCATGCAGTAGCCTTCAAGTGTACTTCAAGTGTACACAATATTCTCATGCTGCCCGTAAGCCTGCTGAGAAAAAAAAAAAAAAAAAAAAAGGGAAAAGGAGTTTAAAAACAAAATATGACATGCACATTCTCGATAGTGCGCACACACACTCTGTACAGTCTGAGCTGAGAAGCAGGAGCTCTCCAGGGAGGCCATACAGGTCTGATTTCGGCTCTCTCCTCGCCGGGTTCCAGGCTGTGGGCTCTGAATACAAACAGCGCCTTATTCAGAAAGGCCGCACGCACAGGCTGAAAACACTCTGCTCCACGTCCACCTGAAACAACCAGCCCCGGGCAGCTGGATCATGATGGACGTCACTCAAGGCTCAAACGCACAAAAAGCTTCACACATGTTCCCTAGGGGACAGGTGGGTGTATGAGGTCTTAAAATTCAGAGTTTCCTGACGAGAGCGCCAACTTGACAAATGATTCCCTCGGCAAGATCTTTGACAAGTCAGATTAGATCGTTGATCATTTAACAACACGTGAAGCTGGGCAATTACTGAAGAAGTTTAAATAGTAGAAAAACTGTCTGTCGTGCAGTTATGTGCAACTTCTTTGTGCTACGACTATGGTGTATGCGTTAGCTTAATCATGTAGACTAAATTGTGAATGGGTTTGAAATCTGGTTTCCTAAAAAATAAAAATAATAAAATATTGAAACAAATTAATTTTTATGACATTCAGTTCCATTGACTTCTAGAACAGCTGCATTCCTTCACAGATGTGAACGGAACACATAATAAAATATGCCGTACATACATCAGAGCCAACTTGACTGTTGTTGTGGGTTCATTTTTCTCAGTCTTGCACAAGAATCAATCAACTTGAACATGCGATTAATTGATTCCTGCATGCGTGTGTGCATTTATTTATATTTATATTTATATGTATATATGTATATACATATATACACACATATACACAAATTCAGTTAGGGGAAAAAAACAGCTACATTGCTAGATGCTGTAAATATGAATGGGTGATTACCTTATTTTTCCAGATTCATTTTTAGGATTGATTTCTGATGTTTTTACTGTTCTGCTGCCTGAATCCTGGAATGATCTGTTCATTTGCAACAGGTTGCTCAGAGTAATGAATGGAATAAGAATTCCCATCATTTTTAATAAAAAGAATCATTAAATAAAATTTAGTATGACAGCATAATAATGTCACAATAAAATAAAACAGAATCAAGAATACAGTCATAATATTATGAGAATATGTAAGAAATAAAATTTATTGCGGAGAAAAATTCTGAAAGACATATTTCAGTTTGTCTCTTCTCCATTACTGATGTTACATTCCATATGACTTCACTCTCATAATATTACAACTGTAATCTCATAATGTTTTTTTGGCACTAAAACGCTATCATAGTTTAGGAACCATAACTGCTAAATGGAACTGGCACCAGAATTGTTAAACACATTTTTAATAAATACTTACAAAATCCAAATTCTTTAATAAATAAAATTCAAATTCTTTACATATTTATTTATTTTTTTTTTTTTACAGTTTAATTTTATAAGCATAAAATACTTATAAATACACAACCAGTCAATAGTTTTTGAACAGTAAGATTTTTTATGTTTTTAAATAAGTCTCTTCTGTTCAACGAGCCTGCATTTATTTGATTCAGAATACAGTATTGTGAAATGTTTTTGGAAAGAAATTCTAGAAATAAATACTTTTATTTAGCAAGGATGCTTCAAATGGATCAAAAGTGATGATAAACACATTTATAATGTTACAAAAAAAATTATATTTCAGATAAATGCTGTTCTTCTGAACTTTCTATTCATCAAAGAAACCTGAATTTTATTTATTTTTATTTTTTTTAGAATGATTTCTGAAGGATCATGTGGCTGGAGTAATGATGCTAAAAAAAATCAGCTTTGAATAAACTACATTTTAAAATATTTTCAAACAGAAAAGTTATTTTATATGGTAAAAATATTTCAAAATTGTACTATTTTTGCTGTACTTTGGATCAAACAAATGCAGGCTTAGTGGGACTTCTTTAAAAACATTAGAAATCTTACTGTTCAAAAACTTTTGACTGGTAGTGTACAACATCTATTGTACATGCAAGATAATGCCGATTTGTATTAAAGGTTTGTTACTGGCTTCATTCTGCCATGTAAACATCAGTAGTAAAAGTGCTCAGAAGAAGTTCCTGCACATAATATGGCACAATATACTATAATATCAAACATATGTGGCATTGAGGTGGTTTGGTGTATTTACACAACACTTATATTAGATTTAGCAAAGTGCCTTTCTGTTCTCTTTCTACTGTGCCAAACTCAAGCGGACATATGGATTTCAGTGGTGCAGTAAACTCATTTTTATCAATAAATTCAAACCAGCACATGTAGACATGCCTGTAAACTCTGGCAGAAAATGGAGAGTAATTGAGATCTTATGTGAAGGTAAAGCAGAGCCATACTCATCCGCGCCGTACTTACTACACAGCTGGTGAAAGAAAGAATATGGAAAGGTATAATAGTTTCCCACATGTACACACTTAACGGACATATGCACACGCACACATACGCAAGCAAACAAACGCTAAAGTGCACACATTTACATGCGCACCTGGCCTCAAGACAAGCTAAATCAAAACCAATGAGGGACTGCTGTAGGAAAAGTTACTGCCTGACGTTTAGCATTTTCAGTTTATTCAGCTGTGCTGCTCGACTTCAAGTTAAGCACAAAAAAGAAAAAGAAAAAAGGAAAACCTGTTACCTATCAGTATGAAAGCAAAACCGCCAACACAGAAACAAATGTGTAACACAAGCTTTCTGGCTGTAATCAACAGCTGCTTTCACTGTCAATGCTATGCCTTTTGCTACAATAATAATAATAAAAAAATGTAAATATTAAATATATCAGTGTTATTTTAGTCAATGAGATAGTATTATGATTTTCATTGATATTTTGATATTTTCACTTCAAACTTTTAACAGGTTTTTGTAATTGTTAGTAGTTTGTTTTTATACATTTTTATTTTAGTTTTAGTTTTAGTTAAATTAAACTTTTACTTAACTAAACCTAAACTTTTAGTACTTTAAACTAAAACAAACTGAATAAAAAATGATAAATGTTTATTATATTTAGTACTATTTACATAAATAAAAATGTTTATTGTATAAGAGTGAAATATAATATATTATATATTATATTATATTATATTATGTTGTATAATATTGTTGTATATTGTCATTATATTATATTATATTATGTTGTATAATATGTTGTATATTACATTATATTATGTTATATGATCTTGTATAACATTATATTATATTATGTCGTATAATATAATATTATATTACATTAAATTATATTGTATAATATTATTTAGTATATTATATATTGTATTATTTTGTAAACAAACTTTTAGTACTTTGAAGCATATTGAAAAAAAAAAGAGAAATGCTCATAATGTTTAGAAATATTTACATAAATAAAAATTAATTTTACTGTATAACCACAAAATATGTTATATTATGTTGTATAATATAATATTATATTATAATACATTATATTATATTGTATAATATTATTTGTATATTATATTATATTATGTTGTAAAATTAAACCATTACTACTTTAAAATAAAGCAAACTGAATAAAAAATGATAAATGCTTGTAATATTTAGTATATTTACATAAATAAAAATTAATTTTATTGTGTAAGCATAAAATATATTATACTATATTACATTATGTTGTATACTATTATTGTATAGTATATTATATTATATGTTGCATAAAATTATGTTGTATATTATATTATATTATATTATATTATATTATATTATATTATATTATACTATTATATTATGTAAACAAAACATCACATAAACAAAATATTTTAAAGAAAAAATATTACATTTAGTAACATAACATTTATGTATTTAATGAACTTATTTGAAGTTATGCAATCCAATACTAAATGATAACTTTTTTTTTTTATACACAGCTCACTTCTAAGACACCTAGATATGGTTCAGGTCACTCCGTAATTGAAGTCTACACCTCCTGAACAAGCCCAAACGATACAGGATAAGTCACACATCACACAAAAACATTACTAAATCCCGTAAGGATGCTCAAAAAAGTGATTTGTTATGCGATTTTACCTGTAGTGACGAAAGATCTCCTCCTCCACTTCAGTGAAGAAATGGCACTTAGTGCAGGCGTACTCTCCAGGATGGTCCCGCCCTGGCCCTGCGTCCCCTGATCCCTCCTCCTCTGGTTTGACTTCCAGTAAGGTGTGTGAGGTGTGGGTGCTGTCATAGTGCAAGAGAAGCAAGTCAATATCAGTGGAGGTGAACGGGCACTGGTCACACTGATGGGTGACAGACGCTCGGGGAGCTGGCGGGGATGGGGTAGTGGTCCCTCCGGCTGTTAGCTGCAGCAGAAGTAGAGCACAGTGCGAGCAGGAGCTCTTCCGGCAAGCGAATGGATAGGAAATCTCCCCCAGGTGCTTCTCAGGAGTGCAGAGCCCACGGGGACAGAAGGGGCAATGTTTGATGGTGCACTTGTGAATGCTGTGAGCCCGTTGGTAGTGATGCAAAAGTGGAGCCACGACGATGACGTCCGGACCGTGAGTCATGGAGTAACGGAAGTCGCAGAACTGACAGTTGTAACTGGTTACTACCGTCTCTGGGTCGCCCGTTGCTCCAGTCTTCTCCTTTTTACGTAACTGGGAGTCTCCGTCACGGGCCTTTCTGTCCCGTTCTCCTGGACTTCCCTCCCTGATGGCCGCCTGGCCGTGTCTCTTCTCATAGTGCTCCAGAAGCCTAGAAGCACTGCTGGCTTCGCAACTAAAACTGCAGTACTTGCACCAATAATACGCTGCAGGGGCATCACCTCCAGTGTGGCTAGGGGAGTCTGACGCCCTGATTGGTACAGAGTACCCAGCCACAGAGTCATCTTCAGCCCTCACCGCCACCCGATCGGCCCACTTCCCTTGCTCATCCGCCCCAATGCGTGGTACGCAGTTCCCCTTCCGTTCAGTTGAGGACTTCTCCTCCAGGTTAGGATTGGACGGAGGTGGACTCTTCATCTTGTTGGGGTGGGTGGCCAGGAAATGCTGCTCGAGGTCTACAGAGGAGCTTCCCATGTAGGTGAAGTTGCAGAACTTGCAGCGGAAGTACTTGGTGTTGCCCTGACAGTCCTGCGTCTTCCTCCCGATTCCGATGAAGGTGCCGGCTAACGTTACCTGCGAGAGCAGGGAAGTCGAGGGGGGAATGGATGACAAAGAAAGAAAATGAGATAAAGGGAAAGAACAATCATCCATGAGTTACAGAGCATTACAGAGAAATAGAAGTCTGATATAATAAGACAGACAACAGACTTTCAATAACCCTCCCAATCTCGAAGACGAGGCTGGAGTTATCACCACACAAAGGCAAATCACATTTTATGTTCTTATTACTTCTCAGCACTGAGAATGCGAAAATCCTTCAGTGAGCAGATGGGAACATGTGAAACCTGTAGAGGAGTGGAAGAATAAAGCAACCAAGCATGCAGAGACAAAAAATAATCAATCTTTTTTGATTATTAATATCCAGGTATAACTTCAGTTCTGATACTTTGAAATTTACACTGTGGATTTCAAACGAAAGATAATATTTGTGTCAGTCACTAAATTAACTAATACAAATATTTCTTACAGGAGAAGTTCACTTACAGAACAAAACTTTACAGATAATGTACTCACCGCCTTGTTATCCAAAATGTTCATGTCTTTCTTTCTTCAGTCGTAAAGAAATTATGTTTTTTTGAGGAAAACATTTCAGGAATTATCTCCATATAGTGGACTTCTATGGTGCTCACGAGTTTGAACTTCCAAAATGCAGTTTAAATGCAGCTTTAAAGGGCTATAAATGATCCCAGCCAAGGAAGAAGGGTCTTATCTAGTGAAACGATCAGTCATTTTCTAAAAAAATTGATAATTTATATACTTTTTAACCTCAAATGCACATCTTGTCTAGCTCTGCGTAAACTCTGTATTCCGGTTCAAGACAGTTAGGGTATGTCAAAAAAAACTACCATCTCATTATCTCCTCTAACTTTAAAATCATCCTACATCGCTGCAAAAGTACCGACCGAGTGTTTACAAACTGAATGTGCAAAGAAGATCAAATGTTCTTACAAAAAAATATAAAACAGCGATGTAGAAGTTGGAGAAGAAAATGAGACACAGAGTTCAAGCAGAGCTAGACAAGACGAGCGTTTGAGGTAGATAAGTTCTTTCTTTCTCGGCTGGGATCATTCAGAGCCTTTTGAAGCTGCATTTAAACTGCATTTTGAAAGTTCAAACTCGTGGGCACCATAGAAGTCCACTATATGGAGAGAAATCTGGAAATGTTTTCCTCAAAAAACAATTATTTACGACTGAAGAAAGAAAGACATGAATATCTTTATTATCTGTAAATATTTGTTCTGGAAGTGAACAGCTTCTTTAAATCAGTGTAACTGCATGTATATTAAAATACAGACATGCAGATCTACAGCTTAAGATGCAATAGATGTCTGGGCAATAGACAAGCATATGGAATATTTAGCTGGCAGTTCCAGAGCCAAAAGAGAGTGTGAGTGGGAGGTCTTGAGCTTCATACGCACTGTGGGGAATTCAACGTCATGCTCCAGACAAAACACTCAAGGAATGTCACAGCACAGACAGAGCTGTTCCCCTGAGCAGCCCCTGGGCTGTATGTTGAAGCGATGATTAAATAAACACCCACTGCTTAGTGTAATATGTGCCTTATTATAACACTTACACATGCATATTACAAATACAAAGTGGAGCAATATGAAGTCTCAGCTGGTTGCTCTATATCACCTGTTTTCCAGGATTTGCATTTAAGAAGAGTGCTTGTGATACGGACCACGTAAATCTTTCTTAAATAGATTTTGGTAACACTTTACAATGTGTTATTTGCTTACATTAGTTAATGTATTAACTAACATTAACACACAATGAACAATACATTACATTATTTATTAATCTTTGTTAATGTAAGGTAATAAAAATACAGTTGTTCATTGTTTGTTCAAGTTAGTTGACAGTGAATTAACTAATGTTAAACACAACTGATTTACATGAAATGTTGAAAGTAAGATTAACTAAGATTAATAAATGCTGTAGAAGTATTGTTCATTTTTAGTTCATGTTGTTAACTAATGTTATGTTAAATAATGAAACCTTATTGTAAAGTGTTATCAAGACTTTGCTTTACTATGGTTAGAAAGAAAGAAAGAAAGAAAGATAAAGAAAGAAAGAAAGAAAGAAAGAAAGAAAGAAAGAAAGAAAGAAAGAAAGAAAGATCCTCCATGACAAGATCGCAACTACGGTGACAGAAAAAAATGAATGTGATGTGAATCAAATTAAGTACAAGTATTATTTATTGTTAATTATTCAATAAATTTATTATCAGTGCTGGAAACAGTTGTGTCACTTAACATTTTTTTGGAAGCTGTGATACTTTTTATTCATTTATTTAAAATAGAAATCTTTTCTAACAATATACACTACTGTTCAAAAGTGTGGGGTCAGTACATTTTTATTCTTTCTTTTTTTTAAAGAAATATATATATTTTTATATAATATTTATATTTTTTATTTTAACAAATTAAAATTATTATCCAAGGATATGTTCAATTAATAAAAAATGATAACATAGATTTATATTGTTAGAAAAATATATATATTTTGAATAAATGCTGAAAAAGAATCAAAGGTTCCAAAAAAATGTTTGGCAGCACAACTGTTTTCAACATTGATAATTCTAATAATAAATAAGCATATTAGAATGATTTCTGAAGGATCGTGTGACACTTAACAGCTGATAAAAATTCAGCTTAAAATTATAAATTATATTTAAGTATATTAAAATAAAAAAAACTTTTATATTGTACTAACATTTTGCAGTATTATTGTGTTTTCTGTATCTTTGATCAATCTTGATGAGCATAAAAGACTTCTTTAAAAAACATTACAAGTCTTATTGATCCCAAACTATTTATGTATATCCTCTCAACACGTCTACTGAAATCAAATGATCAATATAAATATGAATATATAAATATTCCATATACAATAACTAAATATTTAATAAACAAAAAAAAATTATGTATTTTGATTACTAAACAAACAAACACAAGCGAACAGTTACATCAGTGATTTAGCAATAATTAAAAATCATTACATCTGGCTGGCAAACTGGGCAAGTCCTGCACTAAAGCTAAACGCTTCCAAACTTGGCTCATTTTGCAGAAAACGAATGTAAATATGCCGCTTAAACTGTAAACATGACATTGTTGAAGTGAAGAGTGAAAGCGTGCTGAAAGTTAGGCAGATAAATGACTATGACATCTGTTCATTACCCATCGTTTAAAATAAATCGACTCCTGTGTTTTCGCTGGCTCCCCTCACCAGCTTCCCTACGCTCTTTTTCCCCCCTTTTTTCATTGGGAAAATGAGAAATCGCAGTCGTCGATATTACTGCATGGAAAATTCCACTAGGAATGAATTCTGAATAGACTCATTATTCAATCTTTTTTTTTCCTAAGAATTTATGCGGTATTACGACAATTTGTAGACAGGCTGATGTTGAATTGAAAAAGATCGTGGCCGGTGTTATTAGAAGAAAAAAAAGCATCAGGTACTGTGCTGTGTGCTTGCTTGATTGAGTACACGCACATGTGCAAAGCAGGCAACTGTTCATAATAGTCCATTTAAACATGATACACCGAGGCTAGCGCTATGATAAATCAGCCAAAAGTCACAAAACAAAGCCAAATACAGTGCGCCAGCATGATCCAGACTAATCTACTTCACATTTTTTGTTTGTTTGTTTTTAGAAATCACAAATCACCAAGGTGATATGACAAATGACGCCTGCGTTTCAATTTGAATGAGCTGCCTGATTGCTTATTCATGACATTATTTTAGAGCAAACGCATGAACAAATAGAGACTCTATGAGGGCTAGACAAAATTTCGGAATTAATGCAGCCAATGTTCATCAGCGTGCGAGTTTCTGCGCGTGCATGACTTTGCATGAATCATGTACGGTTACCATCCGTCTAGTGGTTTTACTTCTGTGACATAAATTTTAAATTTCACAGTTGCATGTGCATGCATCATTTTTAAGCCTTAATGACCCATGGGTCTGACTACAGCACTGCCCCAAAACTATAAGGCCATCTTGCTTTCTAAATAGGTGGCTGCCTTCTAAGGCGGCATCTTAACTGAAACGGGCCCTCATAAGTCACTGATTTGGAACACTTTAGGAAGCAACTCCATGGATCATTACATAGCATTTCACAGATTTCAACACAGGTGAATAAGCATAAATACACATATCACATGTACACTACCATTCAAAAGCTTGGGGTTGGTAAGACTTTTTAATGCTTTTGAAAAAAGTCTCTTATGCTCACCAAAGCTACATTTACGTTTTTTAAAAATACAGTAAAATATTAATATTTTGAAATATTTTTTCTGTTTTAATACATATTTAAAATGCAATTTATTCCTGTGATGGCAATTAGGGCTGCATGATAAATCAATAACAATAATCTCACAATATAAATGTCCATGTTTATGCGGCAAAGGCGGAACGAAAGAGCGCTAGTCATTTAAAGCACGCCACACGTACCGTCAGAAACGTGGGTATTTGTGTCGAATTTTAATATATGTTTTTAATGTAGATGTGTATTAAGTGTATTGAAGTGTATTGAGTAATGGAATATAATTACAGTAGTTTTTGTGATTAAGCTATATCTTGTATGTATTAAATGTATTAGACTACTGTTTTTTATACAAATACCCAGAATTTGTATAATAACCATATTATAGTTTTACCATGGTATTGAGGTACTATTTGTGGTTTTAACTGTTATCCTCATGATCTAAATGTATGCTACTATGAAAGACCACAAAAAAAACGATTACCCGTAAGTCAATTCAATTCAACCAAAAAAAATGAGGTTGCTACAATTTTTACAGATATTACTGATTTTGATAATGAACATAAACCTGCATCCTAACTCAAGCTAGCTACTATCAAATGTGTATTTCTAAGACATTATCAGGCAACACAAACCTGTTTCTTGATTTGAAATAATATTACTCATTAAAACTACAGAACTAAAAAAATATATATATTTTTTCCTATTAAGATATTTATTTTGTTAAGGAAATATGACTGGAAAAAGTGTAAAGAATTCAAAAATGTGAAGTGTTTGTCATGTTCTGACCATAAAGGATAGTTTAAAGCCATAATTAACCCTCTGTTTTTTTCTGGGTTTAACTTTCACATTGTAGCAAAAATCTGCCTTTAAACTTGAAAGAAACAAAAATTTGACATTTATTGTGATAAACATTGATATCGACTGATATGAAAAATTATCGTGATAATTTTTTGGCCATATCACCCACCCCTAATGGCAATGCTAAATTTTCAGCAGCTATTAATGATTATCACAACATGATCTGTCAGATATCACTCTAATATGATGATTCGGTACTAAAGAAGCATTTCTTTTGCTTAATATTTTTTGGTTTTTAGGATTTTTTTGATGAACAGAATGCTCACAAGGACATCATTTATTTGAAACTTTCACATTTTTTTTACGTTACAGTCTTTAACTGTACAGAACAAAAATTCAATTCCAACACGGTGTAGTTCAGAGATTTTTTTTTGTATAATTTCAGTATATAAAAAAACTAAAATATTTTAATTTTTTATAAAAAGTTTTAACTATTCTGTTTTTTTAATGTTTTTTTTATATTTATTAGTATTTGTATTACTCATCATAGTGAATAATACAAATACTAATATGTTAATTTAGGGGTGTGTGAAGTACCGGTAGAAATTTGTCAACTGGTAGAGATTTTAAACTGCCGTCTCTATCGCGGTTACATGCTCATGTTGCTGTGCTATGTGGTCATGAAAACAGCGTTTGCATGAATTTTTCAGCACTGCGGTTCAAAAACAAGTGATTTTAAGCCATTGAAACAATCACAACACGCACACTCTGTCAGAGAGGCTTTATAGACCTTGAACAGTTAAATACACACTTAAAATGCCCATCTTTGCAAATATTCTCTTAAACAAGTAACTAAGGTCTGACGTTAAATAAAACAGCTGAGAAAAAAAAACATGTGTAACAGAATATTGGATCCAGGTAGCAGGCTAATATTCCTGCTGTCTGTCATTCGTGTTAATCAAACAACCAAAAAAAGAGAAAATCTCTCACTGCTCTTGACTAAATAACTTTTGTAACTTATATATGTAACTTATAATATATATATATATATATATATATAATTTATACAGTGGAGAATATTCAGTATTTTTATACATTTGATTACTTTATAAAATGTATGTAGCAATTCTTATTTATTTGTTCTATCTTATTTTTTTGTCCTATTGCTTGTAAGACTGTTTTCTTTTATTCAGTAGTGTGTTTTTTAGTTGTTTTTTTTATTATTATTTAGGCTAGTATTGTTTTTTTTTGTGATATTGACACATGACAAGAATTATGAAGTTCCTATGGTATCAAAAATGTTGATATTATGAAGACCTTATTTAAAGTAAAAGTAATTATATCGCTATATATATATATATATATATATATATATATATATATATATATATATATATATATATATATATATATATATATATATATATATATAGCGCCATTACAGTCATATATACACATATAATCATCACAGTGAAATGCTTGATTTTGGTCATATTGCCCACCCCCAAATGTCATCTGCTTTGCGATTACCTGTACGTCATAGGTGCCATTAAGTACGGAGGACCTGGGGGACCCTGCTTCCGCCGCAGAGCCGCTCTGAGCTGACTGGCCGAGGAGGCGCGCTGAGTCTTTGGCCTGTGTTTGGGCTGTGAACTGCACCATGTTATGTAGTGCCAGAATCTTATTGTCCAGCTCCGCGTCCTGCCGCGTCCGGTTGTGCAGGCCCAAATGGTACTTACGAAAGTGTTTGATCAGATCCGTGGGGTCATTGCCGTAATAACCGTAGCCACAAATGTTGCACTTAAAGTCTTGTAGTTTTGGTGAGGTGGGAGGAGGTGCTCCCGTCTCAGCTCCCAGAGGGCTAGGGGCGTCCTCCGCTCCCCCAATGGGCCTCTGTGGATGAAGTGTAACAGGAGGGACTTTAGAGCCTTCGACAGCCGCACCACGGGGGCTGTCAGAGCCCAGCAACGCCAGCGGGCTGTGCGTGGCGTCCCTCTCGTCTCCGTTACTGGTGCAGCCCTGTACGATGACGCCGCTTGACCGGGTGCTGGGCTTGAGACCGTTCCGCTCGTCCTCACAGTCACCTGGATCAGAGTTTGTCGGGGAGGCGGTAGAGTCCAGCGGTTCGGTGTCGGTGCCCTCACGGCTAGAGTAGGATGCTGCCAGATTGTGGCTGGAGTAATGCAAGTCAGGCCTGTCCGGTTTGATGGGGCCAGGGGAGGACGGTTCCTCCTGTTCTTCGCCCACAGCCCGGTCGGGCTCTGAGGCCTGGCTCCCCGCGTTCCCGCTCTCTGGGCCCGTGGCCTCGGCCGCCACCGCCTCGCCCTCGTCTTCTTCGCCGCCGAAGCTTCTCAAAGGGGGATTCTTTTTCCGCACCATATCTGGAACCAAACAAAAGAGAAGCACAACATTAGAGACTCGCCATTACTCAAGTAACTCGCTCAATGTGTGGTTCTGACTGCTCACATGCTAAAAACAATTTCAGAGCCAATGGCGCCTATTCTGCTCTCTATAAAAGCTTCTCGATTGTTCTTTGATTTTTGAAAATCGGAGACGGAATGCCCTAGAAACGGTTCTGCCGTTCCAGCTCAATCCATAAACAGCAATGAGGTTCTAATATCGGTGACTATGTCGGCGCCGGCCTTTGTTGATGATGTTTTAATGAATAAAATCTGTGCACTTATGTCACTGATGTGGCTTAGGGACACACGTTTTAATCAGTTACCAAAATCAAAGATGATAGGGAAAGAGAGAGAGAAAAAAATGTGGAATTTATAAAGTGATTCACAGCAAAAAATTTCCATCAGAACTCAATGAGGTCATGCGTGTTTGTTCATAGCAGGCAAAATCGCGCTATTAACTAGACTTTCCTTTGGCACAAACTGCACAAAAGTGAATTTCTGTGAAAGGTTTAGCATGGTGCTAAGTTAAACATCATTTTAAATTTGCGAGATGGTGTGCGTGTTGGCCAGTTCCAATTTGAGGCAATTACAGTTTCTCATGATTTAACAAAACAGGGGCCTGTCTTATTTCGACAGACCGTCGAGAGCAATTTCCTCATTTAGTCTGTGATGCAAATGGATATTAAATAAAGCGATTCATGCCTTGCAAAGGAGCCACACCTTAACCAGAGCTAAGTTAATAAAACCCTTGAAAATCTAATCACAAATATAACCACACCCTGTCATATCACACACAAAATCTCTCGCGTTCTCGTCATCGCTGCATCTAAACACACTATGATGGTTGTGCTATCCAAAAATGAATATCGATGAGAAACGCATCTGTCTGTGTCATATTAACACCCTCTACAAGACTGCATTTGAAGAAATTCAAATTTCAGTGGTTCCTGTAGCACGTTTGACTGATGGTAGACAAGATGCAACTAATGGCTGATGAAAGCCTACATTCTCAATCTGCCATAAAGCATCCAAAGGATATCATTTTTGTATCATATCAAGAAACGCCATCAATGATGTAAAAACTACATGCAGGCCGCATCACAGTAACTGATCTAAAACATGTTGATGAGAATAACAAATAAACTAAACACTAATTACCACTCCACACAGCAAGATTACTCATTTGTTGATCCTGTACATGTTTTATGCCTTGCAAACACATCCCATTGTCATGGAAAACTAAGAAATAAAGGATTCATAATTATTTATGTTTAATAATTTGAATGTTATATTAAAGATATACTCTACATATATTTATCATTTAAATTTGTATATTCACTACTAGTCAAAAGTTTTTGAACAGTAAGATTTTTAATGTTTTTTTTTTTAAAGAAGCCTCTACTCATCAAACCTGCATTTATTTGATCCAAAGTACAGCAATAACAAATATTTTTACTATTTAAAATAACTGTGTTCTATTTGAAAATATTTTAAAATGTATTTTATTTTTAGCATCATTACTCTAGTCACACAATCCTTCAGAAATCATTATAATATTCTGATTTGATGCTCAAAAAACATCTTTATTATAATTATGTTGAAAACAGCTGAATTTTTTCAGGCTTCTTTGATGAACTGAAAGTTCAACAGCATTTATCTGAAATGGACATTTTTTCTAACATTACAAATGTCTTTATCATCACTGTGTTGGTCAATTTAAAGCGTCCTTGCTACATAAAAGTATTAATTTCTATAATTACATTATACTGACTCCAAGCTTTTGAATGGTACATTGTATAATGTTACAAAAGCTTTTTTATTTCAAATAAATGCTTGTCTTTGGATCAAAAGAATCAAAGAAACCTGAAAAAAATGTGTTTAACTGTTTTAAATATTGATGATTTGCTGTTTCTTGAAAAGCAAATCAGCATATTAGAATGATTTCTGAAGGATAAGACACTGAAAACTGGAGTAATGATGACTGGAGTAATGATGTTGAAAATGTAGCTCCAATCACAGAAATAAATAACATTTTAAAATATATTCAAATAGAAAACAGTTATTTTAAATAGTAAAAATATTTCAAAATTTTACTGCACTTTGGATCAAATAAATGCAGGCTTGCTAAGCAGAAGAGAAAAAAAACATTACAAATCTTGCTCAAAACTGTTCAAAAACTTTTGACTGGTAGTGTATAAACGAAATACATTTTTACATTTTGCATTTGTACTTTGTATTCATTTTTGCCACTTCTAATAAGTCCACGAAAAGTCATTAAACAGTCTGTGCAAACACAGTTTAATATTTAATATTTGCTCTGTTGAAATCTTACATGATCTCATTATTTGACTGCTGAAGAAAGTAAATGCAATATAAATTACCTTTCTTTATTCCCAAATAATCTTTCTCAAAAGTACTAAAAGAATCATTAAATGGAACCAGAATCATTAAGAAGAATCGGAACCAGAATGATAAAATATGCAATTCACATCCCTCATGAATATACATTCAAAGTTAGCTATGCTTTAAAGTTTAATCTAATGAATATTACTCTTGCGTAAAGCTACTGAGTAAACATGCCCACAAGCCATTGTAATACCAGATTTGTGAGCAATTCTTCTTTTTGAGTCAGGTCTTTTCAATGAATCAGTCAAATCAGTTCACAATTCAATCTAAACGATTTGATCCCTGCTAAAACAGAGGATCAAGTTAACTTGATTTAAAATTTGTATAGCATATTAGGCTACAGAACTTATTTAGAGCTATTGATTTACTGAATAGACACGCTTTCCAATGCGCATTTTCCTTTTACCGTCTCTCAGCTTCTGAGAATAAAGACACAGCCCAGCAATCAGGATCAAATACTAACATCTTAACCAACATAGGAAAAAAAAAAAAAAAAAAAAGGAATGGAGTGGGAGGACGAGAAAAGTTTTTAATACCTGATATGGTGCACAATTACATTAAAACTTGCAGGAGAAGCAGTAAGACATTACCATTCCAGGCCGCCATCAGAAACCGAATAATCTGCTTTTATAGCTCCCAGGCATTCGCTGCGTTCCTGTACCAGTCAATTCAAATCACTAGTTCACCATCCACCCCCACCTCCTTCTCCTTCTCCTTCTCCTTTCCTATATTAAACTGCTTCTCTTCTGTTATTGTGCCTACTCAAGAACTTACTTAATAAAGTATAATATGCTTTTTGAAAAGGACAGGACAATCAATTTTCTTAATTAAAAAAAGTAAGGAGGGGGTGAATGGATCGACAGCGGCCTCTGTCTGCATACAGAGCAGAAGATGGAGTGGGGCTGTCCCTCGAGCGCTCTATGACACTTCAGCTAATGCAATCTAATGACAGGAGTCAAAGCTCAATCATGGGGCTTTGATAAGCTAGCACTGCTACAACTAGCTTACAAACCGACAACTCTGACACCGTGTTAACTTAGCGAAGAATTCCAGGGGGTCTTAGAGAAGCAAATAAACAAAATGCTGTCAATTGCTTTCATCAGCCACATGATTTAAAGCTACTATATTATGCTTTGACATTTGTTTTTTTAACTGAGAAATCTACCTGTCGACAGGCATTTCATCACTGTCATTGTGACACAGTGATGGAAAAGCTCTGTGATTTAAACACACACACATACACAAAAAACACATTGTATACACGATCAAAACTGACAGCGCTGCAACGCAACATTCCTGTGGAGAAAAACGCTCTAATGACAAGTGTGACACATCAGGATAGTTCAATTAACATGCCGTCTGATGCGAATTTTGTGTGCTGAACAACAGAATGAGCCATTTGCATGTGTTTGCAAAGTTTAAAAAAAAAAAAAAAAAAAAAAAAAATTAGAAATCATACATAGACCCTGGTGAAACAGACCCATATTTTTGGTTAATTTTGGTTAATTTAATTTTTAAATAAATCTTCTTTGTTTACTGTGTGTTTGTTCATGTTGTTTGCACCACCTTAGTTTTATCTGGTAGACTTAAAAAAAAAAAAAAAAAAAAAAAAAAAAAAATATATATATATATATAAAAAAAAAAAAAAAAAAATCTCAGATCTCAGGAGAGTTCAATTAACATGCCGTCTGATTCCAAAATTATAACACACACATATACATATACATATATATATATATATACATAATATTAGATGATATTAGATTTTTTTTTGCACCATTAGATTTCAGATTTTCAAATAGCTGTATCTTGATCAAATATGTATTTATTTTGAGAAATTTACACTTATGACTGGTTTTGTGGTTTTGTGTCAGCTTCTGCCACCACAAAATATGAGTACATAATCTCTAGAACTGCTCTGAGAGTCACTTCATGAGCATTTTACCGTTTGTTTTTTTTTTGTGGAAAACTATCGTCATATAATGAAGATCCTAAAGGTCTTCACAGCAGCCTGTCAAAATAAAAGTTCGGTTTAACTTGGCGGTCAAAAATATATTAATATATTACTTAATGTAATACTACTACTAATAATAAAAATATTATTAAAACAATGTTTAAGGAATATTTACTGATTTTTTTATTTTATTTTTTTTTTTACCGAAATGTATTTACCAGAAAACTGCAAATACACAACAAAAAATAAATAAATATCCTATAATAAATTAATTCTTTATCAAATCTAATTATCCTTTATAAATTTATTAGATATGCTTTTGATTATTAAAATATAATGAAACGATTAAAATAGAATCCAGAAAATTAACAGAATAGAATCCAGAGATTCACAAACAAATTCTGCAAGATTCATGATTTCAATTAATTAGACATGCTTTTGATAATTTTTTATGCAACCATTAAAATAGAGTCTAAAAAAATTAAAATGGAATTTGAGAAAAAAAAAAAAAAACATTTCATTTGTGTCTTTGTTTTATTGTAGTTGTCCTATATAAATTGTGTGGATATAAATTGTTGTTGTGAAATAAAATACTATATCATGAAATAAGATTTGGCTTTATCCTTTAAGCTAACTTACCAATATAGCAAAGATCTCGACATACCTGTAGGCTCAGTAGTAGCTCACCATAATCCTGTGTAGTGGCACTGGTATGTGATTATTATTATTATTTTATTTTATTTTTTTAAAGGGGCGATGAAATGCTTTGCTTTAACAGAAAAAAACAAACAAACTATGATCTCAATTTGGATCATCTATTATTCAATTACTTTTCCTGTTGTTCTATGCTTTTTTGTAGCATCGGTTCAGTAGTAGTATTGTGATATTTTAGTCCGGTATCGTATCAAAATCAAAATTTTTGTATCGTGACAACACTAATATATACACAAAACACAAAATCATATATTTAATTAAATTAATCTAATAATATAAATTGCTATATCTGTACAGATTATAGAGACGTATGTATGCGCAAATGTCACGTCACTTACTTTACCAATTCATTAAACTTCCAGCATCTGCAAGCACTTGAAGGCACTACAGGCACTTAACAATTCAACTCAAAACAATTCGTATCTGATGGATGTTTCACGACACCACAATGATCCGAAATGAACTACAGATGAAAAGCGGATTGCTGAGTGGCATACTAATGCTGCGACGGCTACTTGCCATCGGTTTACATCCACACAAACTCCTCTAACGTCGCACAGGCAGCAGCTCTCTGTGAAAAAGTCAGCACTGGCCGGCTTCCTGTTGGCCCATCTCTGGTATCAAAAGAGCCGGCCACATACACACAGAGCCTCATTTGTGAAGAGGCAATGTGACTCCAAATATGTCATCTTTATTGTCAAACTCATTTAGGAGATCTAGTTTCAAATACAACAACAAATACAGGGGATTTCCTCAGTGATCTGGCCCAGTCTGGTCAGCGCTGATGAGATTTTTAGTGGTAGGGTTTAACTCATGGCAGGAAGAGACCAAGTCGTTCCCACTAGGTAGTAGATTTGTGGAGTCCAGACGACGTCCAGGTGGTTAAAGTTAGACCTTGGCGGTGGGAGTAAATGTAAAAGTTATTTCTACATGTGTTTGTGTTTTGCGCATTTCTTTACTGTGCGCGCTCATTACTGTTTCTTTGGTTAAGTGTGTCTGCAGTGTGTCGAGGTGCTGCATAGCAAGAGATTACTGCTTAATGAGTCTGCTTAAAAAAAAACACACACCCACACACATACAAACACGAACACACACCGGGAAGATGATAAAACCCTTTCTTTAACTATGAGCGGTAAATAGGACAAGTCAATTTATACATTATTATTTTCAGCCTTTCGGCAATATTCACTTAATCTTAATGCATCTATTTCCTGAAATGGGTTCAAATTTTGTCGATGTTGAACCAATTAAGGTATATATCCACAATGTTTTATTTTTCATTGAAATAATAATAACAACATTTCATAATTTTTATTTAAATGCAACAAAAATCAGTGCAAAATGCACCATTAAAGCAATTTCACTAAAAAAATTAAATAGATTGAAAAAAAGTCACGCTGCATGATGACTTAGATTTAAAGAACTGAATTCACAGTTTGAACTGATACATATAAATGTATTAAACTTTGCAAAACTAAATGCATTTGGTTCCAAATGAAGTTGAATTCAACACTGTTAAAAGGAAAATACACATAAAATCTGTACATTTTAAAGAAACTTACAGCCGCATAAAAAGTGCATGAAAAACATTCCACTATTCACTGTTGCATCATTTTGAACTGCCATCAAATTCATAAAAAAAAATAGACTATACTGCTAATATTCTATATATGTGACCCTGAAGCACAAAAGCAATTTGTTCAATCTATACATCATCTGAAAGCTAAATAAATATTTGTTTTTTAGGATAGGACAATATTTGGTCGAGATACAACTATTTAAAAATCTGGAATCTGAGGGTGCACGGAAAAAAAAAAAAAAATACTTAGAAAATCGCCTTTTAAGTTGTACAAATTAAGTTCTTAGAAAAGCATATTACCAATCAAAGATGACGTTTTGATATGTTTACAAAAAAAACCCCAAAAAACACAAAACAGAAAAAAAATAAATAAAAAACACGAAAAGCAAAACAAAAACCCCAAAGACACAAAACAGAACAAAAAAAAACAAAAAAACAAATATCAAAACAAAATACCCTAAAGAGACAAAACAGAACAACAAAAAAAACAAACAAAAAAAAAAAAAAAAAACAACACCCTAAAAGACACAAAACAGAACAATCAACAAACTAAAAATCAAAACCAAACAAAACACGAAAAACGAAACAAAACACGAAAAGCAAAACAAAACACATCAGACACAAAACAAAACAAACCAAACATCAAAACACCCTAAAGAGACAAAAAAAAAAAAAAAAATGCAAAAAAACAAAAACAAAAAAACAACCTAATGACACACAACAAAACAAACAACAAACCAAAAATCAAAACAAAACGTAAAAAAAAAAAAAAAAAAAAAAAAGAATAAATAAGCTTTCCATTGATATATAGTTTGTTAGGATATGACAATATTTGGTCGAGATATACCCATTTAAAAATCTGGAAAGTTTCAAATAGCTCTTAGCAATCCATATCACTAAATTAAAAATATATTAAGTTTTAATATATTTAAGGTAGAAAATTATCAAAATATCTTTGTGGAACATGATCTTTATCTAATATCCTAATGATTTTTGGCATCAAAGAAAAATCTGTAATTTTGACCCCATACAATGTATTTTTGGCTATTGCTACAAATAAACCCGTGCTACTTAAAACTGGTTTTGTAGTGCCGGGTCACATATCACCAAATGTGCTTAATAATACACAAGTGAAATACAGATTATTTAATTCGCTTGGATCTCATGACAGAAGAAAGCAACTTGTGCATTATAGAACACTAGCCAAAACTTTGTATGTAGTTTTTCAAACTATGATAAGGAACATTTTTATGATACATTTATGGTGATTTTGCATTCTTTATCCATTGCCTATTCAGCTGCATGAAAAATAGCGACCAAAGCAATCTTTGAAATTTCTCTGTTTGTGTTCTAAGAAAGAAAGAAACTCATACTGTTTTGGAACAACAACTAGTAAATAATGACCGCATTTTCATTTCCGAATAAGCCATTCCTGACTAAATTGAACAAACCGCCAATTACTCAAGCCAGCCCATAGCTACTTTATTTTGGTCCCAGACTTGTGTCTCTCAATCTTTCATTGTGAGTTCAGATGTAATCCTTTCTACATCGCAGCCCCAGGAGGATCACATGGGAGCGGAGATTCACACACACAGCTGGAGGACCCCATGGAGCGCTGCAGCCTGGGTCACTCTGAGCTCTCCACCCAGAAAGTCAGTTTATTAAAAATACATTACCCAAACCGCCCGTCATAATTCAGGCCTGTGCTTTCAATTCGTCGGGGGTGGATCCGAGCGAAGTCTTAAATAACAAACCCTATACACACACACGCATGCTGACGCTCCCTCATATAAATACTAAAGCAGTTGCGCGGGCACACGCGCCGCTGATCAGTCAGGCGGAATATTGAGTTCCCCAAGATCTAAAATGATGAGACTCATTTTGCATCCTTTATTTACCGGCATCATAAATTGAAGCAATAGACAGGAAAAAAAAGAGAGAGAGAAACTATACGCTCTAATTGCTTTCTGTCATGGCTGGAAGACAGTGTGGAGGAATTAATTTCTAAATGAGTAACTGGTACGATCCCAGCAACGGCGGAGCTAAACTTTAACAAACTCAAAGTACTGCGTTTCCATCGGATTTTACTTGCATGTTCTGGGATTTACCAATAATCAACTTTTTGGGGAAAACGACGAGAAAAAAAAAAAGAAAAGAACGTCACTTTAAAATAAAACAGGCCCTGCTTTCCATTTTAACAATGGTATATTCAACAGCACACATGGCAATTAGCCATGACTCTGATCCGTCAGGCATACCATGTGTGTGCGGTCACGTCTCGGAGCGAGTCGTCATAAAAGTGTTCCCCCAGCTATCCCACAATCCCACCTTGTACCGTCTCCTTTATTATTCCTCCCATCCTTTATGATGTCACCACCGCAGACTTTTGCGGTAAGAAAGGACTCGAAGGACCCCGATCCATCTTCCAGAGGAGTTTAATCTCGTTTGTAACATTAGGAATAAATCACATTACTGTCTGTGCAGCAGAGTTTCAAGCATGCGGAGGGTCTATGGAAAACACATATGTGAGATGCTAGATAGAAGCAGTGCAATTAATTATCATTAAGGCGAAATGTCAAGAGGAGGAACTGGGCTCTGAGTCAGTGGCCCCCCCACCCGACATCACCCATATCCACCCTCCAAATCGGGTGATACACACACTCTCACATATGAACCATGTGGCTGTGTGTCACATTAATTTGACCCTGGGCTAAAACATGGCAAAGAAATAATTGCCTCTAAAGCAAGATAACTACCAAGCTCTGACACTGAGTCAATTTCATTTAAGTGCTCTATTTTTCTTCTTCACATGCAGGACGTTGCTCTATACCATACATCTGAAAATGGATTTTCCTTCCTTGAAAGTAAAAGTAAAGAAATTCAAATTTACAATTACACTGATTAAGCGAAACCCCGACAGCGGCAGATAAAAGCGGCGTAAGCTTTGGAAAAAATTCTATCAACCTTACTTTTTAATTAAATTCAATTTACTCATTTCATTGCGAGCTATTGTTGGTCCGCTTGCAAAACACTGAAATCTCCTGTGCAATCTGGAACAGCCAATCAAGTAAGCAGACATTTCCATAGAAACTGAGAGAAAGAGTAGCTCTCGTCCCGCGAATAAGTGACTTTGACGATGCAACAGGCAGCTACAGACAGCAGGGCTAATCTGTCTTCATGGCATCGCAACAACAGGCGTCAGATCTCTTACTGAACACCAATACGCATTTTCTGCATTATGCTTAAAAAAAATTTATATTTGTCAAAGAAAGAAAGAAAGAAAGAAGGAAGGAAAGAAAGAAAGAACTACAAAACAAGAAGCACGACAAAGCAAACAAAAAAACTTGAAACAAAACACAACAGAACAAACCAAAAGTCAAAACAAAATGAAACAAAGCATAAAAGCAAAACAAAACACTGCAAAGACACACAAAAAAAAAACAAACAACAAACCAAAACAGAAAACAAAACACCCTAAAGACACAAAACAGAACAAATCTCAAAACAAAACACAACACCACCCTAAAGACAAAAACTGAACAAACAACAAACCAAAAATCAAAACAAAATGAAACAAAACATGAAAAGCGAAACAAAACACCCCAAAGACACAAAACAGAACAAACAACAAACCAAAAATCAAAACAAAATGAAACAAAACATGAAAAGTGAAACAAAACAACCCCGACACAAATCACAACAAGCTAAAAATCAAAACAAAACAAGAAAACAAAACTCCCTTAAGACACAAAACAGAACAAACAACAAACCAAAAATCAAAAAATTAAAACTAAATGCAAAAAAACAAAACAAAACACCCTAAAGACATCAAACATAACAAACAAAAAAATCTAAACAAAACAAAAAACAAAACAAAACAAAACACTCTAAAGGGAAAATAGAACAAGCAACCAAAAATCAAAGCAAAATGCAAAAAAAACAAAAACACCCTAAAGACACAAAACAGAACAAACAAAAAAAATCTAAGCAAAACACAAAAAACAAAACAAAACACCCTAAAGACACTCTAAAGAAAACAGAACAAACAACAAACCAAAAATCAAAACAAAATTGGGGGGGGTTTTCAGTTTTAGGTATCAGTGACAAAAAAAATCTGAAAGTTTGGGAGGGACATATTAAATGAAGATATTCTTTTTTTAAAATAATCAAATATCCAGCAGGCTTTAGTTATGTCACAGATATGCACCATGACTTACAGCTAGTTGTCTGCATGTGTATTAGGGAGGGGGAGTATTTGATTGGACAAAAATCTATGTAGTGCAGGATGCGTCAACCATATTTGTGGTCTGTTTTCCTGGGGGAAAAAAGGATGTACATTTAAACAGTATGCTACTTTGTCAACTTTTAGGAGTACGCTATTTGCTGTCAGAGCTAACACGGATGGCCTAAAAATCATAGGGCTTCAAAATTTTTCCAGGGTTTTTAACACAATGAAACAATTACAGATTTTTTTTTTTATAAGAAACGTCTGTATAATAACACACATCTCTTTTTTGGCACCATATACTGCGCTCCCAACCGCTGTTAGCTTCAAGTCCATTATTACTAATGCTGCTGTCCAGTGGTGAAAACATCAAATTTCTGTGTCATACACAAATGAAGAAGGTTACAACCATAGCAACCGTAATCTTTTTTCGATGATCTAATCTTTTCGGTTCCTCTTAAGCAGCATCTAGTCACAGAAAGCAAAAATCAGGATACAGATCCTACAATGAAGAGCTGAATATCAAACGAGAAGTGCGGAACGTAGGCAGCGTCTCACAAGAGATTCAACCTTTAATGTAAACAAGAAGTCAGGAGACATCTTTAGAGACTGAAATAAATCAACAGGCCTGCCAGAACACAGGGCTTTCTTCAGAGGGTGTGTGTGTGTGTGTATGCGTGTGTGCGTGTATGGAACAGCATACTAATCTCCTCCCATCCTCAAAGTGCAAGAGGAAGAAGATAAAAAAAAAACCGAATACTGCCACTGCAACACTAAGGCCTTTGAAGGAGGCGTGGACTGCCAAAATCTGTCTCCGTACAGATGTCCGGGAACGTTGATCTGTGCTACGCCCAATATTCCACTGACTTCGAATTATCAGCATGCAAAAAGAAAAAAAGGGGAAAAAATAATAGCAAAGAGCACTTAAAGAGAATACTATGGTGTTCCTCATTAAAACTTGTGGAGATAGCCAGGTTTTTTGATTCTGGAGTAACAAGGGAAGGAAAATGCATATTTGAAAATACGTACGTCATTATGTCTTAATCTTCATACTAAATTACTGTTGTGCATTAAACACAAGATTTTAACTAGACGGACCTGCAGGGGATGATTTCATTCCTACGTGTTTGTGGTGGAATCATCCAGCCTGGAAACATACAACTCATACACAACTCTATGACAGGAAGTCCCCTCACCTTAAGCGATGTGTCGTTTCAGTATGTGTGAGGAAGAAAGTACAAAACTGACAGAGAAGCGTCAGAGTGAGAGAGAGAGAGTGTGTTTGTGGAGTAAGGAGAGAGGAGGGGTTGGCGTGTCAAAAATAAAGCGCTTTTCCCATAATTCTCTTCACCCCCTGTTTTCCTTCCATGAGGCAGCTTGTGAAAGGGTGACGCGCTCAATAAGAAGGGGCCGTGACTAACTGCCTCTCTGTGACTTTTTTTTTCCCTTTTTTACGTGGCATGTCAACGGTACACAATACAACCAACACAACCCCCCTTCATGTTTATTCATGAGAACTCATTCACATCAAAGACGCAACACCAAAAACTGTTGCCTTTGGCAATGTTGGCAAGGTTTTAACCCACCTCCCCAACTCGTCCCCCCCTCCGCTTCTTCTCTTAATCAACTGAACTCAAGTCAAACTGCAGAACATGTGGACCTGTTGCACTTGACTAGGGCCCTGTGATTTCCGAGATGCAGAAAATGCGGACGGAATCACGGAATCCATGCATAAAAACAGAATTTACTGTATAACGTGGAATGTCACGGAATTAATCAAAAGTAGGTCATTATGCTTAAATCAAGGCATCACGGTATGGACTAGTATCTCTACATATTAAGCAATGTCGATTACTTCACACATACTGAAGAAAAAAAAAAAAAAAAAACTTCTGCTACTGACTTCCAGATGGTAATATGATAAGAAAATATTCAACATATTCAATTTGCGGTGATTTCAGTGTCTGCCATCTCGCCAGATGAGGACATAAATACGTGAACTGCTCTGAGATCTTCACATGCACAGAAACGTAAAGGTATTCACTGCAACCCGTCAAAATAAAGTGTGGTTTAACTTGAAGACATAGATTACTATTGTTTAGTAGAATGTATGTAATACTACAACTACTGTTATTATGAAAATTGTTAAAACTTTATTTCATTAAGGAATAATCACAAAATTTCTTTTTATGCTTTAATTTTAATAGAAACTTTGTTTGCCAAAAATTAAATTATAAAAGAAATGTAAATTTTATACCTTTATTTGATACCCAAAATAATTTAAATATTGTAAAGATATTATAAAAATAAACCTTAATGAATTAAGTTGTTTTTTTGCATTCAAATAATTAGACATGCTTAAAGAAAATTTGGTAACAATAAAACAGAAGATGAGAAAAAATAAAACAGTGCCCTAAACGTGCAATTTTTGTTAAACTTTTAATAAACCGATGATAAATTGTATAAGTTTCATCATTGTAATTAATTAATTAGACTTGCTTTTTGATTAATAAAATGTAATTTAACCATTTAAAAAAAGACTCAAAAATTAAAATGGGAAAATCAGAATTCAGAAAACTTAAAACGGAAAAAAATGAATTTGAAAAACATAAAATAAAATGGATTTAATAGTGCCTTGACCAAAACATGCTTGCCAGATAAGCCAAAGTCATCACAGAGAGTTTCACATACTTTGAATATACAGGAAACTGCTACAAGGCATAATTTACCAACACTAGTGATTTACTACTGAATATTTTCTTATCATATTGGACGTTATATCTGGAAGTCAATAAGCTCAGGAAAGAATCTAAAACTTTAATTCAGCAAGAATAAATTAAAATCATCTAAAGGGACAGTAAAGACATTTATTATAGAAAAATAATATTAAAAGCTTCCCGTTTCTAACATTTTCTGTCCTTCTGAACTTCCTATTCAAAGCATCCTTTACAAAAAAAACTGTTATGGTTTCCACCAAAAAAAAATTCAACATTACTAATACAAAGAAATGTTTCTTGAGCACCAAATCAGCATATTAGAATGATTTCTGAAGCATCATGTCACAGAGTAATGGTTACTGAAAATACAGCTTTGTCTTCACAGGAATAAATTACATTTTGACAGTAGAGTAGTAAAATAGAAGACTTTTTTTAAATTGTAATCATATTTCCCAATATTATTCTTATCACTAATCAAATAATTGCAGCTTTTGAGAGCATAAGAGATTTCCTTTAGAAACAAAAAAATTATACCACCCCCATATTTTTAAGAGGTAGTGTATATGCAAAAACAAAAATAAAAAATAAAAAAAAACATAACAGTACTACATAAGTTTTGAAACATCAGAACATCCATGTGTATAAACATGACTATATATTATACAAAATGACATGGCAAAATGAGGCTAAAAAGTTTAACCACATTTTATTTATTTTAATAACTACAAAATATTTTTGCAAGAGCAAGTCATAGTTAATTTTGTGAGAAAATGTATCACTAATAAAGAAATAAACATTTAGCCTAATTAAAACAGAAAATTTCCCCAAAACACTGCTGAACTTCATTACAAAATTTACAGTCTTCCCACTTAGTTTTCATTTTGAGAAATATTGGTCAACCTCTAACCAGAAACCTTTGAATTTTCAAGAAAAAGCTGTAATCAGAGTCGATTTTCAAATTAGCACGTGACCTTTAAGCACACAGAAGCCTTGTTCACAGCTACCTGTTTAATTTGCAAGACCCAGAACCTTCTGGCCAGAGTGCCATTATACCAAAACAGAAAAAAAAATAAAAAAAGAACTTTCTACCAAGCCTTTCCCAAACTCTCCCCAATCGGCCTTCCAGTCAGGCAGTGGGGAGGGGGGAGGAGCGGAGGCCCCTGTCTGAATGACCTGGCCTCTGTGCACTCAATCAGCGCACGCTAGAACCGGAGACAACAGAGAACAACTGCTTCCCTTAAGCTTCCTGTGATCACAGGCCCCGAGCTGCCAGAGAGGGGCAGGGATCACGCGCTCTAGAGAGAACTGCAGATAACAGGCTTCCGCCAACGCCACCGTGTGTGAGAGCGTGCGTGTACGTGTGTGTGAAAAGAGAGTGAGAAAAAGGAAGGAGAGACAGATGGGAAGAAAGACCTCATGGAACTTAAAGGACCGGAGAAATGGCTGCTTTTTTAAAGTTTATGTAAACTGCCGGTCGCAACATGTTTACTTCCTTAATGTGACATGTCCGAGTGAAACAGGACATTTAATGAAAAAAAAAAAAAAAAAAAAAAAAAGTAGGGCAGGAATTATTTATGCATTGGGAACTGACTGGAGAGAGAACAGTGGGCACTGTATACCAGACATTAGCCAGATTACATGAGGATAGGCTAAAACATTGCCTGAATAACTTTTTTTTTGCTATTGCTTAACATTACCCAAGAGACATCAGCAGAAAAGGAAATCAGTTTCAGATGAAGAGCAAGTTTCTGCATTTTGATTAAAGATTATGGAGATTAAAATATCTTTATGTTTTGAAAATAAAAAAAAATATTTATGAAAGTTTAAAAGAGAAAAATGTTACTAATATTTTTGCATTGTGACATTTAAGGCAATAAATCCCATTTATCTTCTAATTCTCATTACTATAATGCAAATAATAGCAATATCATGTTTTTTTAATATATTGAACACTATATTCTTTATGCAAAATAGAATTTCTTTTTTGTATTTTGATTATGGAATGCAATTTGAGAAACATGTTTTGGATAGCTGAATAATCTTTTGCACTTTGACAAAGTGCATTGATCCTCAAACTCTCATTACATCCCATTACTAATGCAAATAAATACCATTATGTTGCTACAAAATAATACAATAATTTTACATTTACGATTATCAATATAATAAATCCTTAATATATTTAAGTAATATATTCTTTATGCAAACTATAATCTTTTTAAAAGATTATGGAAATTAAAAATATTAAAAATTAATTATTAATATTAATACAATTAATTTTAATATTCATATTCAAATGTAAAAAATAAATTAAAATTAAAAATATTTTTAAGAGTAAAAAAAGAAAAAAGTATATGCTACTAATATTTTTGCTTTGTGAAAATATTTTTAAAGAAAATTAAGTACATTTATTCTCAAACTTTGATTACTATAATGCACATAAATGGCATTATCATGTTGCTAAAAAAATAATACAAATAATTTTACATTTACAATAATTAATAAAATACATTCTTTAATAAAATTTAGTAATATACTCCTTTTGCAAAATATAAACTTTTTTTGTATTTTCATTTTGGAATGCAATTTGAGAAACTTTTTAGATAGCTGAATAACCTTCATAAAAAGTGGCAAGTAAATAAATAAATAAAAAGTCATCATGAAAAAAAAAAATTAATTGCCAAACTTGATTAAAGACTAAGGCAATTAAAAAATATCTTGTTTGAAAAAAAAAAATAATAATAAAGTGAAACTTAGAAAAAAGTATGTTACTAATATTTTCACATTGTGACATTATTTTTATATACGAAAATAAAATACATTTATCCTCAAACTCTCATTACTATAATACAAATAAATAGCATTATCATCCTGCTACAAAGCAATACAAATAATTTTACATTTAAGAAAATTAATATAATATATTTTTTAATATATGAAGAGTTCAGATGCAAAAGCCTCTAAGTCCATCTGACATTTTTCTTTTAATATAAGCATTTTTATCAGGCTCCTATGTATAGGTTTCTACCTAAGTACCGGTACTTCTAACTTGGCTGAGACTGCGATTTAGCGAGTTTTGAAATAAATGTATTTAATGGACGTATACTATGCATCTCATTTTTGACCGAGGTGGCTTTTAGAGGGTTTTGCTTCATTACTTCATATTTAGTAATATATTCTTTATGCAAAATATAACCTCTTTTTTGTATTTTGATTTTAAAATGCAATTTAAGAAACACTTTTTGGATAGCTGAATAATAAATAAATAATAAAAAGTCATAAAAACAGCACAACTAATTCATTGCCAAACTTGATTAAAGATTATGAAGATTAAAAATACAGTGGTTCTAATATTTTTGCATTGTGACCTTTTAAATGAAAAGAAAGTATATTCCTCCTCAAATTCTCATTAGTATAATGCAAAAAATTGGTATTATCATGCTGTTGCAAAATAGAAATAATAATCAATATAATATTTTTCTTTAACATATTCTTTATGCAACATATAATCTCTTCTTATATTTTGATTTTGGAATGCAATTTGAGAAACACTTTTGGGATGGCTAAATAATCTTCATAAAAAGTGGCAAGTCCATTCATAAATAAATAAAAAACAAAAACAAACAAACAATCAATCATCATCATAAAAAGTCATCATAAAAACAGCACAACTAATTAACTGCCAAACTTGATTAAAAATTAAGGAGATAAGTATCTTCCTAATTTTTTTGCATAGTGACATTAATTTCAAGAAAATGAAGTACATTTATCCTCAAATTCTCATTACTATCATGCAAATAAATAGCATTGTGTTGGAAAATGCAAATAATTTTACATTTAAGATAATATAATATATTCTTTAATATATTTAGTAATAAATTCCTTTTGCAAAACACTTTGTAGAGCTGAAAAATCTTCTTAAAAAGTGACAAGTCATTTCAACAATCATAAATAAATAAACAGTCAGCATAAAAAGTCCTCAAAAGTCCAGAGCAACTCATTAATTGCCAAACTATGCAAGCAGCCTGTCTAAATCTGAAAAAAAAAATTCAAAATTCCGCAGTTCAGAAAGCAAATCACACCACGTGTGATACTTCAAGTAGAGCTGTAGTACCCATCTAAAAATAAATTTATTAAGCAACAGGAAAAGTCAGACGTGATTGTTCATTGCACAACGTGCTACCCGAGGCACTGATGAGAAATCACTTCTGCTCGGGTTCCTCTGTTCTCCCCCTGCTCTGCCTGCACTGGGCCATTCTTTTCACACTCCTCCGTTTATGGAGTAGCAGAAGCACCTCCTGCTCTGTGATGTTTTTTAACTTTCCCATGAAGGACTAGCAGACAGTTAAAACAGCCCTGCAGGCAGAACAATAGCTTTAATTTCTTTCTCTGCACCTTGATGATTGAAATGGTTATGAGGTTTTTACGAGCTGACATCTCCCCGATGTCCTACCCAGGAGGAAACGGCTGATTGCAGCCCACCAACGTGGAGTCACTCAGAGACGCACCTCGAGATAAGACATCCAGAGATTTCAGACGAGTCGAGATGATTGAACACCGAGTTTGACAAAAAGAAAGTCGAACAGGTAGAAAAGTTTGAAATAAAGTTGATTTTTCTCCTGTGCTGCAATGATATCTTTTACTATTCAAAGCAAGCCGTTGCAGCTACAGTGTGAAACCAACAGTAAACCACAGCCTGAGACGCATTTCCCCTCTGAGTTAAAAGCACAAAACGTTGCGACACACCTCAGGCTTCTCTAAAGCGACACTCACAATCTCATTATAGGACTCTAGCCATTTTAAACTGACTACCTGACTTTCCACAAAACAAACTGAAAAGGCTGAGGAACCCTTTGAGCCAATAAAAAACAAGACTGAGAGTATACGTGTTTCATCAGATGGAAATCTTAAAGAAAAGCTCTAAAAATAAACTTCAAAGCTTGGGGTCTTCGTTTGAGTCAAAGTTAAAGGAACGTTCCGGGTTCAAGTCAAGTTAAGCTCTGTCGACAGAAAACAATTCTGATTTGTCTCTCAATTTAAAAATATGCAAAACAACAACCACAAACTTAACGCATGAAACTACTACGACAGAAATGCCTTTATGGTGCAAAAGTAACTTATATCACGATCACGTGAAATCTGTAAACTTTCAAAAGTTTAGAAAAATATCTATATTTTTTTAAACTGCATTTGTGCAACACAATTCATTTTTTGTTCTGTGGTAACCGACATAAAGCTTAACCATGAACGCACAAAACTTGTGAACCTTGAACATACTTTTAAGAATCTGACACTGGTTTGGCTGAACGTGAAAGGCCAAAGGTTGGCGTCTGCCACATCGTTTACAAAATGTCACTTGCTGAGGAAATCTTTTCTAGGCACTGTAGAAGAGAAGAGGAAGAAGAAAAAAAAAAAAAGCATTATCTTCAACACATTGCCCAGAGAACCACAACCAGAGGAAGATCCTGGTGACAGTGAGGCCTGTTGTGTTAGAGTCTCTCTGCCGCCTCTCTGGAGAGATTCCAAACGTGATCAGATGTGATTAGCCACAGTTAAGCGCTGCTTGAGAAAGTCAGGTGTGTCACCTGGCATCTCCGATGAAATATTTGCGCATAATCATGTGTGGAAAGGCTCGCTTAACATACCAATAAGGGCTTTTAACCTTGAAATGTGTCTTGTTGAACATGCTGATGCTTGGCGTCAAGGTACAGGGAGGGCCTTTGAACACGTGTAGCTCTCAAATAAACCTTCACGCAGACAATGTTCTTCGTTAGTTGCTACTTGTTTGTATCTCCACCCTGGTACACAAACTATGCTACCTGGGACACTTCGAACTGCCTAAATAAACACATTTCAGCTTTTTCCTCCACTGCCAAGACTAAAAAAAAAAAAGGACTGTACAGTTTGAAGCATCAAGTCGTATGTGCTGTACGGTATTTTCTATATAAAGGGAAGCAGTTTAACCACACTGGTTGTACAAGATTCCTCTATTTGCTTAGTACAATAATTCTCCTTTCAAATGCCATATAGCCTTGGGACTGATTAGTCATCAGAGCTGTTTGATAGAAACAACCACACCCTCTGATACCATCTGTGATCCTTATGCAAAGACTTACCTGCCTGTCTTTCTCATCATGGGAACTCTGCCTCATTCTACGCTTCGTGAAGCAGAACAATTTTCTGTGCAGCAATGCACTAATATTTATAGAAAAAGTACCGTAACTTCTCTTAAAAAGAAATCGAAAGTAGGGGCAAGATGACCTGAAGGCAGAAAAATACGCCACCCCGTTTGCTCTCGGCTGGGTCTTGAGCTATTCGTACTATTAGCAGAAAGGGCACCCCAAACAAGACGGCTGAAGTAAACTGAGGACGGAGATGATACCTTAGACATGCAGAGGTCTGAAGTCACCGCTATCTATAACACAAACTGTCTGTCACACTGCCTTTTTACCATGAGAAGTAGGCCACATATCATTAGGCTCGCTTGAACGTAGCCTGCTCAAGACAGGAACGCTCCGGCAGGATTTGAGAGCTTCATCACCTGCGATTTGAAAGATAGTAACAATATCGGGAGATAGGGACATCAAAAGTGCTGAGGTATTGACTAAAACAGTCTGTACCTAGTAAAACTATACTAAAACAAGCTAATCATGAAATAAAAACAAATTGGAAAAACACAATATCAGTCTCTCTCTAGTAATTAAAGTCAAAGTTGAGCAGCAAACAGAGTTTCTGCCCACGTTTATGCAAATTTTGTGAAACTGCATTGAACTAGAATGCAAAATTTGAATGCTTTACAAAATGTGAATAAAAAGCTTTCATGCTCACTTAAGGTGGACACATTTTTATTTAATAAAACCACATGCATTCCTAGATGTATATCAAAGTCATGGGACTAAAAATGTGCTCAGGGAGGAAGAAATAAACAAATATAAAATATCATTTTACAGCATCTCAAAAACTGCTCTAGTCATTCTGAATAACAATTGTGGCATGCACACAAAATTCAGTTAAAGTCATTTTTATTAGCTTTTACTTATTTTAATTTTTTTTTTTTCAGTGCTGTCAAATTGATTAGCCACCTCCAAATATATATATATATATATATATGTGTGTGTGTGTGTGTGTGTGTGTGTTTGTGTGTGTGTTTTGAGAGTGCTATTATATATGATTTATATTATATATCAATTATATGAATATAAATATATACATGTAAACACATGTAAATATTTTCAAAATATATACTGTATGTGTGTGTATTTATGTACATAAATATACACAGTATACACATGTGAACAAAAACATATTTTGGATGCGATTAATCGTTTGACAGCACTAATATGTGACTTATATTACACAAATATAAATATAAACAAATATTAGATGTATTTCTTAAATATACACATGTATGTATGTATGTATGCGTGTGTGTGTGTGTGTACATATACACATATATTGTAAACATAAACTTTTATTTTAGATGCGATTGATCGCAATTAATCAGTTTGGCAGGACTATTTTATTGATAAATATGTACTTTTAACTTTTTTTGTACTTAACCCATTTAGCTACTATTAGATATGTCTACCTGAAACAAAGCACTGGTTAATTTTGATGTTTGTTGACAATACTTGAAAGCAATGTGCTGCTGCGTTCATTTAATTTGCTCACATTTACATCAGCATTTAGCTTTTAAATAAGTGTGTTCCATTGCATATATTGCTGTGGTACTAAAACTGAAGTCAATAATACTGAAATTTTCATATCATTTCAACCCTTTGGGCTCTTGCAACCCCTGTCTTACACATGAGCCGTGGGCTTTGTTTGAGAAGGTGAAATGTTGCTTTCTTCCTCTATAGCAATGTCTTTGTCAGAGAAAAGGTCAGGTAATAATGTCTGTATGCGCATATGTGCGGTTTCCACTGCGCTAGAGTGCCATAATTGGTCTCACTGCAATTGTGTTCCTTTATAAGAGCAAATATTACACGTTTCCTCTCAATATAATGGCTGTAAAGCCTGTACATGCAAGTGCATGTAAGTGCACGCAAAAGCATGACTCTTTGCTAGGGAGCTTTTACGTTTTAGCTTGTGTACAATAATTTTCTACCTTGAGTTGAACGCTTGGGGCTCAGATCACCCTCGACATATCAGCACAATTGACAAATCCAATCCCGACGCCTACACAAGCGCCTGGCTCTCCACTCGACAGCTTCCTATAGAGTCATCGCCCCAGTTAGCTATTGCATGCAGGTCGTAGCACGCAGATTTATGGCATGGCTATACTGCATGGGAAACCTGAGTGCCGTCAAGTGCCAGAAAAGTGGTAACATAAGGTGTCAGATTTGGTCATGGAGTAGTCAGGGTTTGGACGTATGGAGAGGATCATCTGAAATAGTTCTGAAATTGTTTTACAGTTTGTAAATGAGAAGGAAGATGAGCAAAAGTGGGCCTGACGTAGGCTACCAACTGCCCAAACATGACAGAAAGACCCAACTGTCACACAGAAGTAGCTGAAAACCACTTTAGACAACCGGCTTCTTTATTATACAACTGCAGGACAAGAAACGGTCGCCCAGATAATGCCCTACATCGGAATGAAGTTTAGGTAGCAGGACGCAGGAGGTGCTGAAGCGAATCATAGTTGTATTGTTACCACATTCTTTCCAGCCTGGTGTCACTGGCTCGGTCCTCCACCGTCCAACTGTCCGCTTAAATCTTCCCCCCCCAATGCCGCAATTGGCAAAGCCGAGGCGAAAGAGCACTAAAAGCTGCTTGGCTCCAGTTCGGCCGTCCTGACCGCCTCCAAGTCAACCGGCCCCGACGTATAAATAAGAACAATATCAGATAAGTCTTGCAGGAAGCCTATAAACATTTACATTCTCTTTCAAGTGCTGTTTATGGATATTTTATCTCCTATCTGGAAGTCGAAGACATGGTGAAAAAAGACTGCGACCTGGGGAGGAATCCGAGGCAAGTGGTGAATCAAAAAGGCAGCAGGCCCTGACAGGGACCCAGGCCCATTGACCATAATAGGTGTTGAGAGTGGCGGCCTCCACAGATGAGGAACCAGCTCCTTAGGCCTGCCAGAAGAGTTATGAGATGGTGCGGGTAGTGATGGGGAGGGGAGGGATGCCTGGTAAGCTACTAATTCTATATCTTCTTCTGACAAAGACGAAGTACAGCCAGCAGAGTTCAGTCTGGGAGACGGGGAGAGGGAGCTTGTAGGACTCACTAGTGTTGTGTTTAACAGAGTGGGCCCACTCCTGTCTTCCTGTCCTCCAGCCTGATGCCTATCTGAGGCCGAAGTCTGACCACAGACAGTTAGCGTCTGGTTTGCTAAGCCTGAAAGATATGCGAAAAATTTTGTGATTACTTTTTTGCGCCCATTAACCATAGATTGCTTTTTAAGGTCTGTCCACCAGCAAAAGCATGCAATAATGGGATGGTTACCAAATGACTAGTCAGCTGGTCATATGATCACAACATGACAGGTGATCTGCTATGTAAAACAAAGCTTTTATAATGAAAGCCTTTATTTCACGCAAGTGAAATTTTTCTTAACTTAATTTCCAAACTTCTCTACTACTTATAAAACTTCCCTAACTTTTCATAATTTTTTTTTGACATCTCAGCATTAAATGCCTTACGCCTGAATGAGCATTTCATATTTTAAGTCTTGATTTTCCTCTTACTTTTAGTTAATGGAGTTTGACAACAAATCAAAGGCGAAATCATTGCTCATTCATGTAAATGCCAACTGGTACTATCTAAAAGAAACGCTGACGCATCACTGATCCCTGAGAGATAGTTAACAGGTTAAATATCTAGACCTGTTTGCGAATTCCCATAGTGTCAAATGTGTTTTGACTGAAACTGACATTGGCAACAACAGAAAGTTGTGTAAAAAGAAAAGCAATCCAATGACTCTGAAAGCCATAGGTGAAATTACAGGTATAATACACCCAAAAATGAAATAACTTACTTAGCCTCATGTTATTGCCTAACGTTTTTTTCTCAACACAAAGACATTTTTCAAGAATGTTGGCAACAAAACAGTTTTGTTTTCCAGTGGCTGGCATCGTACGGAGAAAAACAACTGAGGGATTTATCAAAATATCTTCTTTTGTGTTTCAAAGTAGTCGTAAACTTTTGGAAAGACATGCGAGGGAATAAAACCCTGGACCCCAAAACCTGTCGTAAGTAGCATAGGTATATTTGTAGCAACAGCCAAAAATACATTGTATGGTACAAAATGATAGATTTTTCTTTTATGCCAAAAATCATGTTCCATGAGGATATTTTATACCACCATAAATATATCAAAACGTAATTTTTGATTAGTAATATGCATTGCTGAGAACTTCATTCGGACAACTTCAAAGTAGGGCTGTCAAACAATTAATCATGATTAATCGCATACAAAACAAAAGTTTGAGTTTGCCTAATATATGTGTGTGTACTGTGTGTAATTATTATGTATATATAAATACACAAATTAATGTATATATTTAAGAGAAATATGTTATTTAGGTACAAAATATTGTTTATGTATAATATAAATTCTATAAAAATGATAATAAATACATATACTTGTACATATTCTTAAATATATACATGAATGTGCTTGTATTTACATATACATAATAATTACACACACATATATTAGGCAAACTCAAACTTTATTTTTTATGCAATTAATTGGGATTAATCATTTGACAGCCCTACTTTAAAGGTGATTTTCTTAGTATTTAGTTTTTTTGCACCCTCAGAATCCAGATTTTTTAATTGTTGTATCTCCACCAAATATTTTCCTATACTAAAAACCATACATTATTGGAAAGCTTATATATTATTATTTCAAATTATGTATAAATCTAAAATAAATAAATAAATAAACGACCCTTATGACTGGTCACAATATCTAGACTTGTCTGCGATTTAAGTCCTTTAGTGTTAAACGTATTTTGACTGAAACTGATATTGGCAATGACAGACAGCTGTGTGAAAAGGACAGCAATCAAAGGAAGATATTTTGAAGAATGTTGGCAACAAAACAGGCATTTATCAAAATATCTTTTGTGTTCCACAGAAGTCGTAACTTTTGCAATGACATGCGAGGGAGTAAATGATGACAGAATTTTCATTCATAGTCAAAAAACAGTGTGATGCAGCACTATAACAGCCAATCAGAACACATCTGACATTTGTCCATAGGCGAATCACTTTTATCGTTTAATGCTTTATGCTGCGTTTTGTTTAAAGCCTGAAATCATCCATAAAGCACTTACAAATTAAATATTCTTAATGTTTTATCAAAACCCTACTAGCAAATCTCAACTGCATATTTTGAATTCTGATTATGCGACATCTAAACCTCTAAATCTAAATCTTAGATCATCAAGTACACAATCTGGACATCTGAGAGACCTGAACTTCAGTCCGAACGGAGTGAGCCAAATCACAGCAAACAGTAGCTGTGGCACTCTGGACGGCCTCAGTTCTCCCCACAACGTGAAACTACGAGAAGCTCCCACATTCACCTGAACCCTTCTAATCTGCAAAATAATAGCGCTCTTACACTGAGGTGCATCCTTGCCTGACGTGACGCCTTTTGTCTCCTCCTGTGTTGTGACAACACTTACATTTGTAAATTGCCCTCCTTGTAGAGGATAAACATCTGATAGCCACAAGAGAAGGGGGTTGGGGAGCGTAACAAGCCTCTGGGACTTCCTCTAAACAAATGGAGAGATCTTTAGAAGGCTACTGTTTGTGTTTGCCAAAGACACGGCCAGGATACATGAGGCTCCTGTCAATGGCCTCCAGGCGCTATTCAACTACGTTAAAGCTGGCCAACCGGGTGCTTCTGAGAGGGTCTGAGGGGAGAAGATCGCAAATGTTGCAGAGAGTTATTGCAGGTTAAAGTAGCTGCATTATTGTATCTAAAACGAGTAACACGATCTGCATTACGCTACGCAACTGAACCTGGGCTTCGAACCAAAAGCATAATATTGCTGTGCACTGACGCTGTGCAGGCATCACTCAAAGTGTGAACAATGTGGTCAGGAGCACTTTGTCAAAGCTGCTCATTGGATTGGCAATTACTTTAAAAAAAGAAAGAAAGGAAAAAAAAGAAGAATGGCGGGGAGGAAAAACAGCAGATTAATCATGCTGTTAGCGATGAAGATGAAGACGTTGATTAATGCAGTTTGGCTTTTTAAACAAACAACTCCTGAGTGTGCGGTGTGCTCGGCATTACCCTTTAATTTAGAGAGGGTTGACTGGAGAAGTTTTGTTTTTGCAGCTTCGCTGAAGCTCTCTGCCCCCTTGTTCTTTACCCCCTTCTCCAGGGCTTTTTTTCCCCCTCTCTCCGACACCATATGGAGCAGGCCTCGTGGAAACAATCCGCTAAAAACAACAGGCCTGCACTCAACCGTTCCCTCCTTTTTTAACACCATGCGAGAATAAATTGCTCCCTTATTGTGCGTTCTGCCAGTGGTCCGGGATCATTTTTGTGTTCTCGATCTAATTAGATTAGTTCGGTGCCGGTTCTGGGTTACTGCAAGAAGGTGCCATACGAGTGGAGGACTATCGGGCTAATTGGCAGGAGGATACGGCCCATTCCTCGCCGTTCGCCAGCAGGTTCGCTCCTCGCTCCTCTCTCATTACCGCCGTTTTGCAACTATCTCAAAAGTCTGTAATAACCCGGCTTACCGTACTCTTACAGACAGAAATTGGAGTCAAACTAGCGAGTCTCATTAGGCGCGCTCACGACCGACACCTCTCAGTCCGTAAAGGCTCTGCTGTTTATCTAGCAGGCCTGAAACGCATAGAGATGTGGAATTTCCATTGCAGTGGCAACCAGTTCATGCTCACATGCTAATTCCACGTCTGGAAAAAAAAACAAAAAAAAGAATCAACGACTTATTACAACAAGCTCCTAAATGCACTTTTACCTGCCTTTTTCTTAGTGCCATTATGTTCTTCAACAGTAACAAACTGGTGGTTGAGCACCATACGGCTGATTTAAGTCTCGCTGCGTCAAACATTTCTATACGCGCTGCAAAACCGAGAAACGGTGGAGGCGAATGATCAGACTTTTAAATGAACATTATGAAAACATTTGGCCGTCTGCCTCCCTCGGCACACTGGCACGCCATACATCACGCAGGCACCTACTGGAGAACTATGCAGACCACTCAAATTTCCCCACCATAACTCAACCAAATTATACAAAGCAAGGTACAAGTAATAAGCATAAGCTTTAACTCACGGCATAAATCCATGTTTATACCCAAAAACGGGCATGTGAGTCAAAGAGATGTTCCACTGCATAATAGCTGAACCTATAAGGATATGAGCATAAGTAAAGCCTATACTGTAGGTTAGATGCAATTAAAAGTGAGCTGAGATCAAAAAGTCTTCATTTTGAAAATATAGGACACTTAAGTGCAAACATACCACATGCTGCTCAATGCACAATATCAGTAAATCATAGTGAAGAATCATCGGCTGGACTAAATAACAGCCATGAATTAGCATTTATGGGTTTAGTCTGAGTCGCACGCATGGTTTTAAAGCAAATACGTACATTTTTAAAGCAATTTAAAAAAAATAATAATAGCATTTCTAAATATGGGGTCTTAAAAACTGCAACCGTGTCATGGAAACTAATGACAAAATTAAGACAAAATACTAAGTAAATATTAATACAATCTTCCCAGCATGTCAGTACATTTGAAAATAAAAAGTTAAAATTGAAGGAACAAAATAATATTACAAATATGTACTCGAATAGCAAAATTAAAGCTGAATATAAAAAACATCTGCACTGAAGACATCAAAATTCTGAGAAAGACGGGCAACAAATTGTTACAAAAAAAGAAGCAGCAGCAGCAAAAGACAAATGCATTACAACCCAGTAAGCCCCATCAGGGGCCCCTGGACCCCTGTATTAGCACTCAGGGATCTCACAGGTGACCCTTGACCTAGAAGCCTGTGTCGGAGTTCTGGGTGAAGGATCCATGGGGTTAATCTTGCCATTCAGTATAACCCCCACGTCTAAGCATACAACACCAACTGAAATCATCAAGCACAAGCACATTTTAACCACCCCGATGTGGTGTGCGTTCGCACACGAGCAGGTTTTCCCCTGAAATCCAGACTGGAGAAGATGGCATATGTTTAACATTACGCAAATCTGCTGAAACGGCATGGCACACGAGAGAAACCTCCACTGTGGCAACGTTCGCAAAGACGATCCCCTAATCACTGGCCGTTACAGGTCGTTTATTATACATTTCGGCACAGTCCACTATGACACACTCTCAGATTACCTCACTTAAGAAGGACTACTGCTCGCAACCCAGACCGCAAAGAATGCGGCCACTCTCAGAAGTTGAGATTATTGCATTTCTACGTTCATTAGATGGAGACTTAAAATCATGTACGGTACTGAGTAGGCAACCGACTTTTAAAATTAAAATGTCAGCCGAGCATTAACAGCAAGACTTACAATTTATGACGTATCTTAATAACTGAACATCGTAACAGCTAATGCAAAAATATGTTAAACATCTAAAAAAAAAAATGGTGTTTCACCAGAGCTTCTGGGTGACATAATCAACCACCGTTTATAAGACAAAACTACAAAACAGACTTTATCTGTGTGCTACTATGCATATTTTTATGAGCGATGCAGAAATATCTCCCGAGAGGAAGTCTGTCGAGTCCAGCGTTTCACAAACACAGTGGCAGAGAAGAATACCAGACCACAGTATCACCTGGTCCACAAATGTAGAGCTCAAAGAAAGCCCCCACAGACTAAAAAAATACTGCTTGTGTGGCCTATCTTATTACCCTGGAGAAAACCCACAGATACTCAAAAAAAGTCAGGGAAAGAAAGTCAGTAAATTCTGCTGTTCCACGTAATAAACGCCAAAGCAGGGGATGATGGCCTTACTGAAGATCAAAGCACTTTAACAGCTTGAGCTATCTAGCGGTCTAGATTACTGCCCTGAACTACAGGAAGACTGGGTTGAAAGTTACCATAAATAAAGTTTTAAAGCTACAACACCCTAAAACAACAACACCAAAAACCCGAAGACAAGAAGCACGTCCTATCCTGCGTATTTGTTTCGATGCACTGCATCGAAAACCACAATGCCACACGCTGTCAGAAATCCCTGCGTTTTTGAACATCACAAACGCACATATACGTACCTCTGTTAAGCATTGGGTTATAGCATTATCACACTCAAATCCAACAGGGAGGCAGATATCAAAGCTGGCAGAGTATCCAAAGACCCTTCCCTGAGGAGCGCTCCGAGGTATCCTTTATTCCACATCCATTCTGGCCTGGGAATCATTCCATTTTTTTCCCCACAGTGTTCACAAAGTTTACTCTCTACGCTCTACGTGCGTTGCTTGTGAAATGCGCCGTCCCGTACTTCCTCTTCTCAGAAGACCTCACAGGTGCAGATGATCCTGGGTGCGAGGGGTGACCACACCATGCCGTTCTTCTCGATCACTGTAATGAAACGAAAACGCACATGTTTAGCAACAAGGAAGTGCTCGGTGTAAACAGCCCTTTTTAAGAGGGAAAGTCAAAATATAAAAGCCACACATTAACACTCACAGAATAAAATTGCAAAAACTAACTTTACAAAAATAAAGCATGATCTACCAAAAGACTTGGAATCTTGGAGGAAGCTCAACAAGGACACCGCAATACACGCAAAGAGAGCAGAGAGAAATCCTGTGTCATGTACTCAGGCAGTCTGACAGCAGGTTTCATGAATGGGAGCTCTGACAGTACGGGCCCTCTGGCCGACCAAATTGGAAACAGGAAAACAAACATTCTCAAGGAAAACTCCCCCCCCTCCACCACCCTAACCCCTCCCCCCCACAAACCTTTTCTTCGACTCATTCTGTCCAACCTGTGTCAGGTTAGCAATAGTCAACCGCACCAGCCTCCAGACCACACAGATGGAGAATGTGCAGCCACCGAGAGATGGAGAGGAAAAAAAGACGAAAAAAGCAAAGCGAAAACCTGTTTGCGAGGTAAAAGAACACACACTGCGATAGAAAGGAAAAGAAAGAATGAAAAAGAAGGCTAAACTGACTCATCAACGTTCCAGAGGGGCCGGCGGACAGGAGGATCGGCGGACGCACTAAACTCGGCACGTCGGAATGGGGAGGAGAGGAAGTAGGCACTGCTGGAAGATCTAGACTGAAAACTTTTAGAAAGTTTCTGATATGAAGCTGAGCACGGAGGCTTGCGAGACAAAGCTAGGCTAACAAGGCGAATGTTCTGAAACAAACAAATGTTTATTAATGTTCCAATTTTAGTATAGAAGGCTCATGTGAGAAGCTAACCTAACGGGAACCGCTAGCTTTGAAAAACCACATGCAGCCAAAATGTCAACACATCCGACCAATAAAAGGTTTATCATCACACATCACTGTAACTTGCATATTCAAAACAAATGTCAGTTATTTTTAATTCCTCAGAAAAAAGCAAGTTTTTGTCAATGAGTAAGATTGAAGATTTAGGGGAACTTCGATTTCTTTTTCTTCGTTTGCAGTGCAACCTACCACTCTACTGGGAATACGAGAGTTTTCAGTCAGCAAACTTTACCAGATGTACGCTAACCACTAAAATATTACACGCCACATAATTAGCCTAACAAGTGATGTCAAACAGCTCTGACAGAGTCAGAGACCCAAACCGTCTCTTATCTGGAGGAGTTGTTAAACACACTTGAGTTAAATTTCTGACATGCATTAATAAATATATGTAGAGGCTAAACCTATACTTTTAAAGCAAAGAGGTTGCTAAGACACCTTAGGTCAAAGGTCCTTGTGTTTCTTTCCCACACAGGGTGTGAGAAAAAAAAGGGAAGAGAACAAAAGAAACACTTATATTTAAAGGATTTAATTCAGATGACAAAAACTTCCTCTCATATACCACCCCAAGTGACTACACTCACACAAAACTGCACATTTCTAGTTATTTCTCTTCAAATCCATTCATATTGCATGAAAGTATAGTGAGAAAATCCATGACGATGGCAAGTCTTTACAATATATCTGCTATAACTCACCATAACAAGTCTATAGCACACATCCAGAGCCATTTAGTGACTTCAAAACACTGCTAAAAACAGGATGAAAAGCATATGACGAGACAAGGGACGACCTCTGTGAACCGCGGCTCTTTTATTCTTGAAAATCCGGAGGAAAAAAGACTAGCTATTCATACGCAGGCTAAATCAAATATATCTTATAAAAGCTTTTAAGGCTACCAATTATTAGGAGCTGTCTCTGTGTAAACCTTGACATTTCATCAGGCGGATACAAAAAAAATTTCAACTTTCCTGTCTCCCATGTTTGGAGATTTCAAACCACAAAAAACAAAACAAAAAGGAATTTCTATAAAGTCACTGATGCGTCATTTCCAAACACTAGCAGCTATGGTAGTTTGCAGACTCGCATGGTGCCGGTATATAGCGAGTGGAAAAAACACTGTGGCGTTGCACAAAACATAACTTAAAGAAAAAAAATGATGTCATTTTAGGAAGATTCAATCACTTTTAAAAAAGGTATTCAATCTATCAAAAAAAAACAAAACTGTTTTGGTATTATATTAAGTGCTCCTTTGCTATATGAACATCTTCAAGTTTAAGTTTTTAAAAGTTTGAGTTAAGTCTTGAGCAACAAATGAATAAAAATATACACTAGTCCAAATATATTTTCTAACAACCAAGAAAAGTAAAAAAAAAAAAGATAATTTTTTAAAGTCCTCAACTATATACATACACAATATGTTCTTTGCAAGCAAACACCTGGATTTAATATGGTAGCGTGATCCATTCTCTATCTCTGTCATTCTAAAAAAGAAAAAAAAATCTCCTACAATTTATTTTCTCTACAGGCTTCTTATTCAACGGCACCAACGCCACATGAATCTGCCGCAGGGACACAAGTGGCAAATCACAGTGCGGCAAGAAGTTAGCCCAAAAAGAAGTTGTGCAAACTCAGAAGCCACGAAGAACAAATGGAAGACCCCCACTGCTGCTTTCTCCCTCCACCAAGGCCCAAATTCATTTGTCAGCCGTAAAGTTCCTGACTATACAGCACTGATCTATTGCCTCTCTCCAAAGAGCTCACAGATGTGGAGTCATTTACATTTCAAATACACCTCAAGCTTTTCAATCACTTCAAACGCGCCTTATCAGACAACTCATGTGGATCTTATTCTTCTGTGTAGACTGAGAACTGAATCTAGTAAACCGCTGAACGGATAGCAAGAACAAATTCACATATTTAAGTGTTTACGACGCATGAGGAATTAAATAATATTTCAAGCAGATGGGAGAATTTTCGTCTGATCTCAAGGTTGTTATACATGCAAAATGACAATGAAGCATTTCATGCACGGAAAACAAAGTGGGGAAACGTTTTTGAAATCTTGAAAAGAACACAAATGGCATGTAACTGTAAAAAGAGTTAAGATAAAGCGATTGCAACTGCACACGCCTGATGATGACAGAACTGAGGTTCCCTGTTGACTGTATCTGAAACTATGTTTACAGTTGTGAGTTTCTTTAAGTTTCTCTAAATGATGAGCCGCACTCGCCTGCACGGGCTTTGTCATTAAGAAACTTCTAGCGACAAACCATTTCAGAAAGAAAAAGAGAGCATATCATTTCCAGACTGCCCGAGTGTGGCAACTTTCACAGTTTACAGGAAACAGCGCAACTCATCTACTGGAACCAACATGGGATTTTGTATCATAACAATCAGATACAGGTTACGCTTCAGTACAGCACATTCAAGTGAAGTGTGGGTGATTTTATCAGTTTGAAGATAAATACTTGTTTCCACCTACTTAAACCTACTAATGATATTCTAATGTGAAAGTGATTGTAAAACCAAATTAACTGGAAACATTACCACGTTTGCAGAACTGAGGAACCTTGCAACAACTCAAAATCCAAACAATGTATAGGATATAAACACAGACGCATACGTATACACACAACTTGCTGCAAATAACTAGAACACTGGAAGTGTGTTCCTGTCGTCTGTATGAAAGTTTCTATCGATGAATAACATCAACAAGAAAAGATAAGGGGGAAACGACTACTGTACATGCCAAGAAAACAAAAAAGTACAATTTCTATGCACATGCCTTCTTCAGAAGATTAAAAGAGAGTGATTTAAATTCCTTGAACTTCTGTCGAAAAGTTTTTGGAGAGTGATAAGCTCCATCACGCCACTTTGGTCACGCCACGAGAAACTTTGTGCAACTGCAGCCCCCCCAAACACACCTAAGTGCGAAAGTTGTCCACGCAGTTGCTAAAGCAAATAAAAAAAGTTGTCGCATTAGTTACATATTCACAAAAACACACACATCCAAATGAGAAAATAGTATTCGTACAGTCGGGAGCTCGTTACCGCTATTCATAAAGTTTTCCTCAGAAACTTGCTGCACGTCTCCATCGCCTCGAAGAACGCAACGAAACAGAAATACATCATCTTTTCGCTACCTGCCTTCGAATAAAACCGCAAAATAGCGACAAAAGCCCCGTAAAGATCCGTAGACTGTCATGTAAACAACCTGCGCCTCTTTGTATGTGGAAAATGAAGTGTAACGTTCAGCGCGTTGCCATGCCTACGCGTTTTCTTATCGTACATCAGTTACGGAAAGTTTTCGAAGTTTGTGTGGAAAGCGCCATTCAGCTCGAAGCATCATTTACGCAAAAACAGTAGCCTACACACTAATGAAACTTTCTACAACTTTAGTTCTGCGCCGTTTAGCCACTTTAGCGCGCAGTGCCACCGGTTAACACATAAACAATGCGAGTACGAGGCGCTTCGCGGCTTAAATGTACAAGAGAGAGAGAAAACCATATTACTACATTCTGGATATTATCTTGCGCAAAACGCGTTGCAACACAGAATGAAATAGCTGAGAAGAAATGGGAAGGAAAAAGTAATCCAAAGACCTCTTCGTGTGTTTTCTCTCTCAACTACTGGGAGCTAACAAGTCGCCAATTTCAATTTGCAATTTAGCCTGAAAACCCAAATGGCACGCCGAAATCCGAAGAGCCGTGCTCTTATTTTCATTGCAAAGTAGCACTCAACTGATTCATCACCAAATCCCTTCGCCCTTCTCAACATTACATAACATTCTCCCCCTAAAAGCCATCAGGAACTACAGCTAAAATTCACATCGTTCTTCTGCCGTGATCGCAATGCTCATTGATTCGCTTTCTCCTTACCTGTTGATTAAATTGCAATAGTCTTTGCAGTCTGAAAGATGGTGGAGCTTTGGCGTGAGCCATGAAGCGTCTTTGTGTTGTTTGTTTGTTGATCTCGGGGAATGATTTCTTTTTTATGGGGATGTAAGATTGCGAATTGCTCCTGTACACGTGAAATCTTGGGAGACTGTGTTTAATAGTAAAAACGCCTGAGTCTGGGATGGAAAAAAGGAGGTTGGTTTTTGCAGTGATCTCAGTTCTTTATCAGAAATGTTATCGCTTGTCAGGACCTCAGACTCCAAGCATTACGTCAGTTTCAAGACACCAACACTATTAATATCAAGAAGCCCTTGCGGAGGAAAGCGCCACCCTAGAGCGCGCTCTCTTAAAGGGACAGTGACCACTAAAACAGATCCAGCACCACACTGCAACTTCGCATTGGACCGCTGAAGAAACAGGCTCGGATAACTCATCTAAAAACTACAATCGCTTCTCAACCGATACTTCGCACCTCGGTTCTGATAGGCGGAGAGCAGAGGAGAAAAAAAAAACAATAACAGCAACAACAACAACAAAACAATGCTAAATGCAGTGTAAAGCTTAATTTAATCACTTTTAAGGCATACTTTAAAATATTATTTTTAGTAGTCTTGGCTGAAGTTTGTCTCGTGCAGTGCAAATGTCTTCTGTGATAATCTAATAAAATTAATAATCAGTAAACTTAACAACTTAAAAAAATAGGTCCAAAATCTATTTATCTATCTATACATACATACACAACTAAAAGCTAATCATAAAAGGATTAATAGTTACTACATTAAAATAATTTGAAAAATACAATAAATTGTATGCACAGTTTGTTTATGAAAGAGAGTGACAACCGTATTCCACAACTGTAAGTCTTAAATTAGGAGCCACGACTACATTTTTGAGTGAGTTGGGTTGACATGATGTAGTTGTCTCAAAGGGGTTATTATTATGATTTCCTCTGTCAATCTTAGTGCGGTCGATCTTTCTCAAGGTATTGAAAAAGTCAGAAAATAGGGGTATGAGACAAAAACCTGAGCAAACATTTGGGCACATATGCAATTTTTTTTTACAGATCTTGTAGGATAAGAGCATATTAATAAATCCATCTATAAATTTCACTGTTTGATTTTAAGAACATATTTGTTTATTCAAAACTTCCTCAGTGCTCAGCAATGTAGAACTGAAACTAAATAAGTGAAATGAAACACTCTGTCATTCTGTGAACATTTACTGACAGGTGGTAATTTTTGTGCAGAATAATTAGCAGAACACAGCAGTAGATGTTTCTGACAACTATGAGGGTAGCTGACATGAAACACTTTTGGGAAGTTGACATGTCCTGTGGTTTGACATACTATACTTTATCTAAAATTACTGTAAAAAGCATTTTGATTATTTGTGTAGAATTATGTATGCAGCATTTATGAGCTCATATTAAGAGACTGCATGAAATATTTGTACACCACTGGATGATTTAACATGATATTACAAATGCAAAAACTGATTATGAAAAAAAGTTGAACAACTTTGACCAGTCACAGCACCTAAAACATAAACTTTCATTATACAGTCATATAAATTTCAACCTGCCTGAATGTGTCATACATTACTGTGTCAAAAAAAAGAGTAATATAATGGTTTTATTTCAAGAGAATGTATGGTATGTGTGTGTATGCAGAGCTTTATAATAATACAAAAGTGCATCATATTTAAAATGTTAACATGGTTTTGGGGTCCAGGTGCTTCACTTGTACTTGCAGCATCCAGCCCAGAAGTTTTAAATGTTTTGTTCTCATCCATGACAAACCATAAACCGTAAGTCCAAAGGTCCATAATTACTAGTCCTGTCCACAATAACAACTTCAAGATGAACCAACCACTTGTCACACACACACTCACACACACACTAAAGAAAATACAAAATAAACTTGGCAGTAGTGTCTCCAAAAGACTGCATAGAGCATTACTATTATAATGGATTATATTTTCATTCTATAAAAATAAAACAAACGATATTCAGTTACACCAATTTATCACTAATATTGCGCCAGCTGTTTAAAATATGAATCAAACATTTGCAGATTACTAAATATAGATTCAGTATAGACTTTCAGTTGCTAAGAAATACATGAACATTTGGGAAAGCTTTCTTTCAGCTGTAGAGAGTGATTATTTATTTTAGAAAATCCTGGATAATTTATCATTTTAAGAAAATAAAGAAAATAAAGAAAATATTTTTCAGATACAAAAATATTACCACATAGCCTGTATATTTTTCACATTTAAATGAACAAAAAAGGCTGTTAAGAAAAGTATTATGTATATTTATGTTTTTTCTTTTCATGTGTTTTCTCTTCTTACAGAAATAACATAAATAAGCTGTCAACAAAAATAAACTGGCTTTGATTGCCAACACTTACAATATTGGCTTCCCGGGGATTAACATGATTTGAAAATGTCATTGCATGGAAAGAGCATAAGAACTGTTTTCCAAAAATATATTTATAAAATGTTTTTCTTTTTTTCCGACACAGGTAGTAATGGCAAGCCATAAAGAGAAAAATTCACTTAGACACATTCCACCCACTGATTCAAAATATATAATAAATGTAAAAGCATGCAGAACATATGCATTTGACAAATCATAAATTATATTGCGTGTTTCCATGAACTCATTTAAGTGGCATACCCTATTCAGTCATTAAAAAAAGTGTATTTTAGGGATTTCATATGCTATCACGCCACCTTAGCCACCTGATGAAACTTTTTTAGAGATGAAACCTGAGAAGTGAAGTCAACGTTGTTTATTTCACACAGAGATATCATGCCATGAGGTGTATGTCACTGAAATATTTTTAGTCCTGGTGGTTACATTCTGCTAGACATATTACACAGTGCGGAAGTTGGCGCCAACGCTGTCCCCTATCTGAGCTTGATACTGTTTCAGTATATCCTTTCCTCTGTCCATGCTAACAGCCAGACTCATCATGTGTCATATTTAGAACACCTCATGCGTAGGAGACAGCCCTTCATTGAGCTATTGAAGCCTCCCGCAGTACCAGCGCTACAATAAAACGCACAGCTACAATATCCGTATTCATCCGTATTCAGTGACGACATGTGTTTAACAGTAGGAACATCTGTAGGCAATGTACCGACTCGCATATTACATTTAAATCACTAATCTGAGAAAAGTTAAGGAATAACTTATTTTTAGTGTTTGGATTAGTGGTCTGACTTTTTTCCCCCGAAGCACTATATGTGATATAGAGGCTTGAATATACACATTTTTATGTGCATTTTAATGGTCTTCCCTAATTATTTTAGTATGTTATAGTATAATGTAGCATTGTATTAAAATACACTTTTGTTAAAGGGAAAGAAAAGTTGCTCACTCAAGTACACTCTTAAAAATAAAGGTGCTTCACGTTGCCATAGATTTAAATGGTTTCATAAAGAACCTTTATCATCTAAAGAACCTTTCTGTTTTACAAAAGGTTCATTGTGGCGAAAGAACTGTCTGAATGGTTCTTTATGGAACCAAAAATGGTTCTTCTATGGCATCACTGTGAAGAACCTTTAGCACCTTTATTTTTAAGAGTGTAGCCATTCTTACTTTTTCATATATAGTGTTAGTTATCTATATATCTAAATAAAATCTAAATAATATATTATTTTTGCTTTTCTATTTTTTAAATTACAGCAGAGTGCCACAGGAGAGTAAACAAAGACTAATGGATCTGAACGAAAACACCTGAAGAACAAAAACTGATTTTTTGATTATGAGAAAAATCTTTTTCTTGCAATATCTTGTGCCATCACAATCCCTAAGTACATCTCCTGTGAGCAACAGAGTTGCATATGTGGCACAAATGTGATTCATAAATGGGCAGTTTTCAATTTTACCGTTCGGTTCAACCATGCAGCGTAAATGGAATTTGCAGAGTGTAACTTCTGAATAAAAGGGAAATTTGAACTGGAAGAACGGCTCAAGGTGATTCTTCTACATTACTTTTGCACTCCAAGGAGCAAAATAAGTGATACATGGAGGGCCAGAATAAAAACAATTTTATACTTGAGTAAAACATTTTTCAGATACATTTCCGCATGAATAATTATATTATTTTTCCCTCTCTCCTCCAAAAAACAAAAACAGAATATGGAAGCAAAACACTTTCACAGCATCAAATGAATAAGAACTGGCATTTGCGTTGAAAATCGAGTCTCCAGAACGTGTTTTTTTTTTTGTTGTTTTTAAAATATTGCAAAAGCTGTTGTGATTAAAATGAGCCTAGCAGAGACGAGTCATGGAGGTAGAGGAGAAGAGCTGGCGCTAACACAAAACTAGACACAGAAGAAGTTTAATAAGAACAAAGAAGACAAAACAAGAGAGGGTTTCTATATATCAGTATTCACTTTGTCACTAATTAGACCGTTAGCTAAAAATGTAGACAGTTCAGAGGTGAGAACAGTGCCACAAATAAAATGAAGCCTGAGACAGAAGGCTCTAACAGAAAGAACAATGTGTGATTTTTATTTTTTTTATAAATGATTATGACATTTTTACTGAAAGTGGATATTTCTGCACATATAGAGCTCATTAATTTCATTTGAATAACTGTGAACTGTCTGTCAAACATGAATCCATTTTTACACAATTATTCATATTTACATACACAAACACAGACGTGTGTGCGTTTGATTTTAAAATAATTTATATAATTTTGCTTTGTTACTTGGTATTTTAGTATTAAGCCATAATGCATGGCCGTCTCTGTTTGACTAATAGTTGGCATGCTCTAATTTGGTCAAACGTTATTAGTATTCTTACTAACAAAATAATGAATTTTAAGATTGTGCTGGGAAGAGCCTCTGCTTATTGCTTGACCTGACAAATGATATTTTCATACTGGCTTTGGCATTAGCTTTATCATTAAAGGAAAAGTTGATCCAAAAATGAAAAATCTGTCCTCGTTTACGCAATCTCCTGTTGTTCCAAACCTGTATGACTTTATTCCACAGAACAGAAAAAAGAAACTCTGACTGTGCTGGCTGATCTTTCCCATTCATTTACAATGAAAAAAACAAAAAAAAAAGAATCCTAAAAGTGGTCAATACGACTCATGCGACATATTCCAAGTTTGTACCGGATCAATGAGTCAGTTTAAAACATTAGAAACGACCGGATCGGTCTGATTCATGAACGAATCACCAAGGAGAGATTCTCTGTTTTCCACACAAAGTTATGGTTTATTAAAGTCACATATTGCACGGAAAATAGTTTTTTAAGTTTCTCCTTTTGTGTTCCACAGAAGAAAGGATGTTTGGAGCAACATGAGGTTGAATTATTACCTTAGGTGGCCTTTCTGTCCACCGCTTATGGTCTTCAATTAAGCGCCTTCCGTATTACTAACAGGTCTATGTGGCCTCACTCCAGTCGTTTCTCTCTCAAAGACTTCCTACGTGACTTCAACCAACTTATTGTGCCTTGAAGTGCTCTATTTCTCTCTCTTCTTTCTTTCTCGGCCTCTTTCGCTCACCCACTCACAGAAGTTCATACGCATCCAGTAGATGTTACCTTCATTACACACACACAGGCAATAACGGAGGATACTAATGGATTTTGCAGCACTTTAAGTGATGAAAAGTGGCTGTGCAGTGAATGTTCATTCCATCTTGGGAGAAGATGAGCAAGACTTCAAAAGAAAGTATGAGAATATTCCGAGAGGTTCAGCTCTGTAACCGATTGAGCGCTATGGAATACCTCTTAGGTTATCACCAATCCCTGCACATGAAGGGTTTAATCACCATCTTCTTTTTGATTAGCTAGCAGGTACAGCATTTCTCTAATGTTACTGAGCAATCTATACGGCCGCTCGGGCGATAGATGCTGACAGCGCTTCTTATCTGCTGGAATCTGTGACAGTCTCCTACTCGTTCCTCAGGAACACAGCGTGGCGCACTGACATGAAAGTACAAAGCTTGTCACACAATTTCACGCAATCTTGATTATTCAAAATCTGACTCAATCATATATATAGCGTATATATATGCAGCCGGAGATAACAGGATAAGGAAGAGAGTGAGTAAGATTCTGAACAAATAGTAAACATAAGATGCTGTCACATATATGTATTTATGAAACTACAGTTGGTAATTCTTCCTATGCCTAAAATAGTACATCACAGCACTAACAACACAAAAGTCATGGGTTTGATTTCAAGGGAAAGCACGAACTGATAAAAACGTGTATTTTTAATGCAATGTAAATTGCTCTGGGTAAAAGCGGCTGCCAAATGCATAAACGTAAATTTCTTTCCTAAAACACATTTCTCACAATTACTTAAGAACTGCTTTCGAGCTGGTCTTGCTGATTTCTTAAAGCTGTAGTTTAACCATAAATAAACATTTTATTATTTTTTACTCACCCTTATGTTGTTCATAACCTCTGTGACTTACTTTCGTCTGTGGAGCACAAAAGAAGATATTATTTAAAAAAAGAAGCAAAAGTCATCGTAGTTGGGCAAACTTTAATAATGATGAACAGAAACTACAAGAAATATATATATATATATATATGTGTGTGTGTGTGTGTGTGTGTACTTGTCCCCACAATGTTAAAAAATTATTAAAAATATTCAATGATGTTTATCTGAAAATGTAACGATGCAAACATGTTTTCTGTAAGGGGTAGGTTTAGGGTTAGGTTTGGGTTAGGGGATAGACAATATCGTTTAGTCAGTATAAAAACTACAGAAGTCTATGGAAAGTCCCCACAATTCACAAAAACAAACATGTGTGTGTGTGTGTGTGTGTATTTGCTCGAACAGCAAAGTAAAAAAAAGCTATGATAGTGTTTCTATTACATTCCAAAAGAGAGAGAAAAAAAAAAAAAAAACCTCAGATACTGATTACGGTGGTCATAAAAGAAAAAGATGTCAAATTTGCTATTTAGAGTTACATCCATACAGCAGCTTTAACTATTTTCTGAAATTTTATACCAAGGTACTATAACATTAAGTATAGATATAACTGTGGAATATCTAGTGCTGGGTATTGACACAAAAATTTCATGATTCAAATTCTATTCACAAGTTTGTGATTTGATTCTGATTTCGATTCAATTTAATATAGATAATTTTGGATATACAGTCAACATTTGAAGTGGATAAAAAAGTTCATCAAAGTTGTCCTAAAACAAGAATGGGTATTATTTTGGTTGTTTTGGACAACTTTGATGAAAGGTTTTGATCCACTTCAAATGTTGACTACTATATATCAGGTATAGTGCATGGCAAAAAAAAATTCTCAACTAATGCTGCAAAATATACATGAGAGCCTTCAGTTATGTTTTTCCTGAGGTAAACGTGACGTTACGTGAAGTATTGTTTACAATCTGTTACATTGACGTCTATATTCTATCTATTCGTCTATATCGATTGAGTGATTACATGAGACAGGGTTTGATTTCGGTAAGTTGTACTCTTTCTTTTAATACACCTACAGAGTTTATGTTTATTTCGTGCTTATAACTGGCATTAAATCAGAGATTATCAGATTCCCGCTGCCACTTCTCTCGAACTGAGGCGCTACGACGATCAGTCACTCCAAACAGTGCCAAAACGGCATTTATTGTTTGAATATTGCAATAAAATAGACAGAATTTGAAATCCGAGACTTTGTTTCAAATCAAAAGTAACAAAGCGCAAAACCGATTATGATTTATTGGATAGGAGGCGCTAGAACGTCATTAACTAAAAACAGGCTAGACTAATCGATTCTTAGGCTTTATGAATCAATATCATTTTATAAAAATAAGAATCAATTGAAATCGAGAAATCGATTTTTTTACCCAGCCCTAGTGGAAACGCGTCATCACAGTCTATCATATTCGGGGTTGTTTCAATCCCAGTGTTCTTCAATATGTTTTTTGTGTGTTTCACAGAAGATAAGAAGTCATAATGGTTTAGATCAGAATAAGAATAAGTAACTAATGACAAAATCTTCATTTCTGAGTGAACTTATGCCTTTGACTGTTGAAAGAGCTGGTCTACCAGGCCAAAATCTCTAAAAAACATCAAACAAGACTGTAGCCAGACTCAGACTGGCTTAGGCTGTTTAATAAATAAAAGCTCCAAGTGAAATCTTTCAGCTCCTTCAAACAAACTCTGTTGTTTTTAGTATCACAGGTCATTATTTCTATGTGCCCTGCACAGCTTTATACCCTGTAGCTTTCCTAAACACCCCCCTCATCCCTGTTCAGCAATAACTTCCTCATTTGTAGCATGTAGGAAGTGGACCTGCTGCTTTAGTGGCAGATCTGTTCGTAGGAGAAAGAAAGAAGGAAGACAAGAGGAAAAGGTGTGTATGTGTCCGCATTTGCAGTGTTTTTTTCAGCATGCCAGAGGAAAGCAGGAACTGGTTAGGCTGCAGGTGACTCATCATTTCCACCATGCTAATGATACAGGATTGCTGATATGAACGTCCAGCCAGACACATTTATCATCCATGCCGCACCTTCCCTTTAATCATTCATATGTAAAAAGGCGACGATAAATTACACATTCATGCAACGGCAACAGATCACATAAAACACATTAGCCAGGAATTTGTTCAAGGGAATTAATCTTGTTCGTTCTTTAACTATCACTGATTTGATTTCTTTTTTATGCATGATCCACAGCGCACTGTATGGAATAAAATTAAAACCAATGCACATAAAGAGTGAGTCACCAAAAAGAAAGTGATTCAGACAAGGGCAGCACTGGTCGATTACTTTCTGGTATTGTACCAATAACAATAAAGAAGTGATTTGCTGCATTTAGCGTGTATGACTGCAATAACAACACGTGCGTCAAGCCATTGCAAATACCTGCACTATGAAAGACACCAAGAGGCCGGTGACTATAATGACTCAACTTTACTGATTTGCAGTAAAGGATGAGATGACAATGCAACCGAGAGTCTGAGTCATACTTCCTGTTATTGTGGTAGTGGTCTCATATTAAAGCGATAGCTCACCCAAAAATGTTAAGTCATTATTTATGCTGTTTCAAATCTGTATGACTCTGTATGACTTTTTCCTTGGACACAAACTGAGAACTTGTGAAAACTGTTCGTGTCTAAACAATGATCCAATCCCAAAACAATTCATATCTAATATCTACTAAACTCATACTGATTTTAAATAACAGCTCAACAAACAAGAAGTTAATACTGAGTAACTTACATGTAAAACACGTTGTGAGGTCCTTGCTCCATTTTATTTCCCCCAAACGAAGCCAAAGCAGAATCCTTTGGCACCTCTGAGCAACACACACTAGCAGTTTTTCGTTCCTGAGTGAATCAGTGTTTGAACGAATCGGTTTACTAATTGCTTCAATGGTTCACTCATTAAAAACCATCACTTATCGCCATCTACTAATGTAACTTTGTGACCTGCAGAAAGAGTCACAATCCACACAATTCAGAATAGTGTTATATACACTACTTTTAAAATGTAAACATTTATAAAAATGTAAAGAGGTTCAAATCTAATTTTAAAGGCATAGTCTACCCAAAAATGAAAATGATCCCATGATTTACTCAGTCTCAAGCCATCCAAGGTGTGTATGTCTTTCTTCTTTCAGACAAATACAGTCGGAGTTATTTTAAAATAATGCCCTGGCTTTTCCAAGCTTTAAAATAGCAGTGAAAGGGTGTTGATTTTTTAAAGCTAAATAAAGTGCATACATCCATCATGAAAATTGCTCCACATGGCAATTTTCGGGAGGTTCGGGAGGTTAATAAAGGCTATCTGAAGTGATTTCATGCATTTGTGTAAGAAAAAAATATCCATATTTAAAACTTTATAAACTTTATATACACAAGAGAGTGGCGTTTCAGCGGATGATGAACGGTGCTTTCACACCGAGAACCGTTTGATCACCTGCACGCTAGGTGCCGCTGACCAACAATGCGTTTTTCCTCAGAAATGTATCTCATATATGGATTTAACATCGTATGTTTCTCAATGTACAGCGTTAAATTAGATAAATAGATACTAATGATGACAAGAGCTCAGCATCCTCTTCTCTCTCAGAATACTCCTCTGTGGTATTTGTATACACTGGTAAACACACAGTAGTTGCGTTTCCATTACCCCTCAAATTGTGCAAAATGAAACTGCGAATTGAAAATACGCCTCTAATGGAAACACGTCAATTTCACAAAAACTGAGGTGGTTTTTCAGGCAATTCAGAAAAAGAATATTTCACAAAACTTTAATGCAAATTGTTTTTTTCACATTTACAGGTCACCTTGCATACATAAAAGTCACATGATCATTCTTTAATGTACTATAACCTCCAAAAAAAAACATCCTATATGTGGCTGAATACACAAGCATGACTACACAGTTCTTGAATAAAGGGCTTTCCGTGCCATGAACGCGGCTCTCCGCGCTTCTTCTGTAAAGATAGATCTCCTACAATTTAAATTAATGGCTAGTGCAGTGGCTTCGACATACGTAAACCTACCAATATCCATCGCCATAACTTATCGTGAGAGAAAAAATATATGTTTTAGCCGCATTACATCAGTTAATGGAGACGGCTTCATTTCGCAACAGGTTTTAATCCTCAATAATGAAACATCGCAAAAGCTTTGCGCAAACCTGTAATGGAAACGCACCTAGATCCAATACTCTCGCACTTTTGTGCAACAGCAGCAGCTCCTGGCGTGTAATCTAAGCTCAAATCTAATTGGACGGCCCGTTTTGTCTCAGAGCGACTAGCAAAAAAATCGACACACAGGACGAAAAGAAATAGCCCCATAGAGATCTATTGTTTCGATTCAAAAGGATCACCACACTGAAGATTCGCACCAAATTTTCACTTTCAGTGTGATAAAGCATTTAGAGTAGTGAAACTCATTAGTCTCGTGAGAACCAAGTTTTGTTTACAGCAAAGGAAAACCTCCTGGAAAAGTCTCCTCCTGGCTTACATCGAAATACTTGTTTAACAAATACTGTTTTGCTTTTCCTATGCGCGTCCCATCCACATTTGTCAGCGCATTTGCCTACATTTATCCGCCGAAACGTCACTTTCTCATGAACATGCGTACAACAGCTAGCAAAAAGTAGAGACTACGGTTTAGAAAGTTTGACCCCTTTAGAGTGACACACTTGCAGAGCAAGGCAGCGTGAGAATCCCAATCAGTGGTGGAGGCATACATCTATGCTAATGTAGAAAATATCCTCTTAGCTGCCTGCTGAACACGATGGAGCTGAAAAGGGAATTGGAGGGGCGTCTTAAGTAGCTGCCAGGCCAGCGATGCAAGACCCTTTCCAACAGTAACCAAGTTAGAGAGGTGATCTGGGACAACTGATATGCCCTCTGATAATTCTCAGCATTACAAGCCATTCTCTCTCCAATTGCTCTCTATCAGTGAGAAGAGAGGGGACTTTTATGTTAAATAAAGATGGAAACCGAGAGCCAAGATCCATTTGAGATGACACAGTCAATTTTAAAAGCTGGAGTGTGATTTTTTTCAACTTAAAGGGATAGATCACCCAAAAATAAAAATTGTGTTATTAATTACTCACCCTCATGTCATTCCAAACCTGTACCTTCGTTCATCTTCGGAACGCGAGTTAAGATATTTTTGATGAAATCCAAGATCTTTCTGACCCTGCATAGACAGAAACACAACCACAATGTTAAAGGCCCAGAAAGGTAGGAAGGACATTGTAAAAATAGTACATGTGGTTCAACTGTAATTTTATGAAGCTACAAGAATAAACAGTGTATATGATTAAATACTCTAACAGTGGAGTTTGTGGAATAAATCTGTCGCTTTGTTTACACAGCATCCCTTTTTTCTTCATCCATCAAAAACGCCCATGGACATTGATTTTTACAATTCAATCCCAACCACATTTATAGACAGTTTGAAATCCAATTCAAATCAAATTTCTAGAGATGCATTTCATATAGACTTTCAAAATTCCACTATTTTATTGTCACTCTATATGTGAAACGCACTTGATGTCATACATTTCACACAATAATTATGAAGGCGCGCACACACACACACACACACACACTAAACTAAAACAGCAAAATCCATCCACCCTGTTCCTCGTTCGATCATAATGTAAACACAGGACAAATTTTCTGCTCGCTGCACCCAATTGCTATGGAAGTCACTTGGGATGTTGATGCCAACCAATATGTATATTTGTGACCCTGGACCACAAAACCAGTCGTGAGTGTAAATTTCTCGAAATTGAGATTTATACATAATCTGAAAGCTGAATAAATAAGCTTTACATTGATGTATGGTTTGTTAGGATAGGACAATATTTGGCCGAGATACAATTATTTGAAAATCTGGAATCTGATGGTGCAAAAAAATCAAAATACTGAGAAATTGCCTTTTTTAAGTTTTTATATGTTTATGGTAGGACATTTACAAAATATCTTAATGGAACATGATCTTTACTTAGTATCCTAATGATTTTTGGCATAAAAGAAAAATAGATAAATTTGACCCATCCTATGTATTTTTGGCTATTGCTACAAATATACCCAATAAGACTGGTTTTGTGGTCCAGGGTCACATTTGTCATAAAATGACTCACTAACTAACATTGTGGAGAAACATCAGGTTTGAAAAACAGAAAATAATCAGCCCTGTTTCACAGACCGTGGGACAAAATTATCTTTGAGGGACGTTCTGCAACAATAACATTTACCGCATCTGCTGCTTCCTGTCACCTGCAGATATTTCCTCTTGCTTTTCATTCTGGAGGAAGGAAGGATTTTTACCTCTCAGCCTGAGCACAAGCTTTAGCACACATATTTCAGAGATATGTCTGCAGAAACATCCTCCGTTTTTTTGTGCGTCATCGTTCGGATTATTTCTCCTTCTCATTTAATTTGATAGAAAGTATCGGCTGCTGATGTTCTAAAGTGATTTACTTCTTACTCCTAACCCCAATCTACTTTTTATGTGGCCTGTTATTGGCTGAAGCCCACCGCCCAGGTGATTGATTTGTGCGCCAGCCTACCCAGTCGGTGCTCTCAGCATTCGCTCTCCTCTCAATGGCCAGAGATTTCCCCAGAGGCAGTTTCCGACTCTTCGGCTGGCCGCTTGAATATTCCTCATTGCTGTAATTGAAACAGGTTTTCTTGGCCTGCCTCCATTAAATCATGTCTGAGTGAATTCCTTTGTTCTTTGATCCCTGCAATTAGCTCCAGTACTTCATGTCCTGTCAGGAGGTGGAGAATTATTTGATGTCTCACTCTGCCTTCGCCCGCTTCTGTATTGGTCTTGCGGGCGGTTTTGCCATCGCTTTAGCCCTTTTTTTCACTTTCGCAGTTCGCTCCGCGTCTCGGGAGGTAATAGGAAAGAAACGAAACATGGCCTCATTTTCCAGGCAGAGCGATTGAAAGAAATATCATCTTTGCTGTGAGTGCCAATGACTGAGCACAAAATGGATGCTATCCAGTATCAATCACAGGCCACGTTCGAGGGAGAGAATTGCCATCATCGGTGTTATATAATGCAGCACTGCACATTGATGAGAGCGATCTGTTCTCTGGACATTGTAGACTGTGGTATAGGAAGGTTACTTTGGCAATGCAATAGGTTACAGATTACAAGTTACCTTATTTAAAATGTAATAAGTGGTGTAACTATTCCATCTTCATTATGTAACTGATTACTTTTGGTAACTTTTTTAAATTTCTATTTTTTTCTAAACTGTTAATCATTTTCAAACATTTAAAGTAGGCAGGCTTAACCTTACAGTAGTACTCAACACTGATTATTTTACTTTCAAAATACTTCATCGCTTGAATTAAGATTATAAAAAATTTATTTAAGTATAGCCACTACAGAATCTGACTTTAGCACCTTGTTTTACTTTGAGATCATTCTGAGGTTAAATACAGATTTAAAATCATAAAAAGATATAGTTTAATAGCTATATTTGACCCTGGATCACAAACCCAGTCATAAGTATCACGGGTATATTTGTAGCAATAGCAAGCAATACATTGTATGGGTCAAAATGATCAAAAATCATTAGGATATTAAGTTAAGATCATGTTCCATGAAGATATTTTGTAAATATTCTACCGTAAATATATCAAAACTTAATTTTTCATTAGTAATATGCATTGCTAAGAACTTGATTTGGACAATTTTAAAGGCAATTTTCTCAATATTTAGCTTTTTTGCACCCTCAGATTCCAGATTTTCAAGCCGTTCCTCTGCCAAATATTGTTCTAACAAACAATACACCAATGAAAAGGTCATTTATTCAGCTTTCAGATGAAGTATAAATCAATAAGTCAAATCAATTTGTGTTTCATGGTCACATAATAGTTTAAAATATAGGGTACAATGGGGCTAAAGGCACACCCTAAGGAAAAAGTGGTCTTCGTGTGTTTTTCTTTTTTTAATGTCTAAGTTAATACATTAAAACAATCACTTTAGCAAAGTTTGTACTATTTTCTGCCTATTTTAATGAATAAAATAATTAATTTTTGTTCAGTCAATATACTGTCATTAAAATATGTTAATATAAAACACACTTTAAAATACAGAAACAAAATCATTTTAAAATGTAAAGATTCTAAAAGCATTGACGAATATTGCATAGTAATTGAATATAGATTTACAGTAAGAGCAATTATATATTATATGTTATGATTAATGTCATGTTTTTAAATATGATAGTTTGATTCAAATCATGGTGATTATCTCTAAGACGGACACCCAACATAAAATATGATATTTACCATCTGAATCTAACTATTTCATATAAACAAATGGAAAAGTCAGCCGCTTATTATTTATCATGTTAATTATTGTTCATTTTAGCCCCAACAGCAGGGGTGCTTTTTACCCCAATACCATACTTTTACATATTCTTTAGTTATTTAAAAATTGCTGCCTTAATTATCTTAAACGAAACTAATAATCATTAAGAAGACCTTTGTCTCAAGATATATTTAAAAATTTTAGCGATTCTCATTTGCTACTTAAATCTACAACATTTTTAAAAACACAAAATATTAGATCAAGCAAGCACAGAATTGATCGTGCCAAAGATCAGGCAAATTTGCACATGTATCTTGAAAAGCAAATTCTGCCATCTAGTGGTTTAGAGGAAAATAATATCAAAGGCACCGTCTGCCCCGTTGTATCCTACTGTTTTTGAAATCAAATGTTTGCATAGCTATGAAAGGAAACACTGGCATCTAACAATGCCTTACAAAGAAACAGTTTATCTTTTAAAGAAATGAAGCATATACATAAACCCAAATAGGAAATAAAACAGTTATCAAATAAACATGTTCTATTCTGTGTCCTAAACTGAAAAATTGGTGTCTCATATTTTAGAGCACTCAATGCAAATTGGGAAAGAAATCAATCAAATGTTCCTTTTAAAATCAATCAAAATAAAAAAAAAAGTACTAAAAAATTAAAAATGCATTTGTTTACCTGCATGTCATGTGACCATAACCAATGTCAGATAACCAATGAACATGCAAAAGTGATACTTAATTATTCAAATATTATTTTAAAATCTCAAAGGTACTTCAAGTAACAAGTTTGTAAATTTGTGCTTTTTAATGTGTTTTAAAAAAGATAAAAGCTTTCCAAAGACATAGAAATACATGGTTAACCTACAGAGTGATAATTCAAATAGAAATCAATATGTTAATCAGTATTTGACGCAATGTTAAAACACTTCTCAAACCTGAAATGATTTTTTTTTTTTGTAAATCAGTGGTCAAACGCTGTGTCGCCACCTGACTAATAACTGATCTCTGTGTGAATGTCCACGAAACGGCAAGACTTTCTCAAGGTAAATAAGGAGTAGGTAGCATGGAAAATTTAAAAGATGAAAAAGAGAATTAGAAAGAATTGTGTAAATAATATTTAATTATGTAATCCATAAAAAAGTAACTGTAGTCTGATTCAGAGTATTTTAAAATGTAATTTAATCTAATTACAAGTACTTAATTTTTGAAATCTGGTTACGTAATCCATGTAATAAATTACCATTGAACTCTGTGTGTGTGTGTGTGTGTGTGTGTGTGTATATACAGTTATATTAATAAGCATTACCTCGAAAACCCATGTATACAAGCTCTTATGCTTGTTGATTGCAATAATAATAAAAGATTATGCCAAACTATATAATACGGTTTTCTTTTCAAGAATTTAATTCTTTTAATGAGCACTTTTTCTTCACTTGATGACTTTATGCCTCCAAAAACATTTTAAAAATGTATTTTTAAATGAATTCCATGAAGGAAAAAACATGCTCATGATGGAAGAAGTGTATTCAAGTCATTGCATTTTTAATGTATTTCTAAATAAATGACCAGATGAGCGTCATGTCATTGACCCAAGTGTCATAGATCTGCTGGCTGACAGACATCAAAAAGACAATGTAATCTCCCAGAGAAAAAGGGGGGAAAAGCTTGCGGAAATGTCTCCTGCACAGCTGTAGCAGGCAGGCGTGCGGCCAAGCCAAATATGCAGACCTGCCAAAGTGAATTACGCCCATGAAGCGGAGGATTGTCTTTGCTAGTCCTGCTAGTTACTTGGTCAAAGCATAATTGATTTGAGGCGGGAGAACCTGATTGTTTCGAAAAACACTCAACCACACGTCCAGAATGAATCATAAATTCAGCATTTCATGTGGTAATACGTCCCGATTCTCCCACATTCAGCAGAAAGCCGGCGATAAGGAAAACGACAGAGTAACGTGTAAAAAAAATGTACCCGTTTCTTAATGGAAGTTATCTTGAGCTATCGAGACTTCGAGAGACGCGTCTCTTCTGATCTATGGGCGTTTCTGATCTGAGGCGACGCGTACGGGTGGCTGCCAGAACGGTCCGCTGGCAGACAGGCCAATCGCTCTGAGGAAGCGCCGCGTCTGACAAACCCCGCTGACTTATCTCTGCTATGGCTCTTCCCCTCCCTTCAAAACACTGGAGATGGATTTTCTGTTTTTAAGAGCTGTGGTCACAGTAAGGCAATACTCTCAGGCACGCAGAGCCTAGCCGCTAGTCACGTCTGCCCTGCTCGCAAATGCCGTTCAATCTTCTGAGACCCTACTGGAAAACTGAACGTGGCCAATTAAAGAGAACACAGGGAGGAGATGGTAAAACCTCATCAAACGAGGGCCGTTCAAAGTCGGGTATTAAAATGCAAAAGAACAGAGCGAGGTGGGGATGTCCGCACATGAAAAGGGAGCGGGAAACAACAACAACAATGAAAAAAGGGCCGATATTTGTTCCCATAAACCGTCTTCGCACGCCCCGCGTGGACCGGCTGGTCACGGTCGTAGCTATTCCCAGCTAATGTCTTTTACAGCGTGCTTCTCGCTGGCCCGTTTGAACCTGCATTGTTATGGGCTGGCAGGCCGCAGGCTTCATGAGAAGGCAGGGGAACCCTGGGCCGACTGATGTCTCTGTGGTCAGCCTGTCTGACCGTGAAGTCCTCTTTTTTTAGATTTAGGAGCGGGCTGACTCAAACTTGGCCCGCATCGGCAACCCACAACTTTCCAGCCTAAGGCGACAGAGCTGACCACTACAACGTTTGCTCGGTCGCAGCAGAGCCAGTGGTAGCCATTTGGTGACCCAATGGTGTACTCAACACAGTGTCGCTGTTGTAATAATTACAGTCCGCCCGTTTGTTCGGGGATGAAGGATGATAAAGTTATAAAAGGTCCCGAATTGAAATTCTTATTCATTTTCTGTTGTTGTCGTCCGAGTGCCTCGAACGGCACGCACTGCACTCGTTTATCTCGCAAAGAAAGAGCCGTTAGGGGTGCGTGAGAACACAAAGCACAGGAACTCAAGCCACAATATAATAACTCATTGAATTGTTCAGAACACTTGGAACACTTACGTGACTCAAAAATTACATACAAGAATCAAGGTTAACTGTTAACAGCCTATATGACCTTCACAAAACCTGTCGTAACAGTCTGCTTTATAACAGCACGGTCTAAAACACGTGTGATAGAAATTAGCCTGCAATTCAACTTTGAACCATGTTTCTTTAGCATTCAGGAAATAAAGGCACGTTTCACGCTCTCGCTACAGTTGTTTGTCTACATTGTTCGACAGCATCTGAAGAATATTGTAATATTATTGTAGATCATTTTCATTTCTTTTCACCACTTTCACTATATGCTTAACAGAATTCTGCAATAAAAATGACTGATAAAACACTTTTAAAATTATTAGAATTAAATAGTTTAGGCTTTTTATTTAATTAAATCATATATATTATATATATATTATTATTATTTTTATTATTTTTTTTTTTTTTTTTTTTTCACAAACACTAGCAGTCAAAAGTATTTGAACACTATAAGATTTTTAAATTTTTTTTTTTTTTTTTGTTAAAGTATCTTCCGCTCACCAAGCCTGCATTTATTTGATCCAAAGTACAGAAAACAGTACAATTTTGAAATATTTTTACTCTTGCTGTTCTCTATTTGAATATATTTTAAAATGTCATTTATTCCTGTGGTTTCAATGCTGAATTTTTAGCATCATTACTCCAGTCACATGATCCTTCAGAAATCATTCTAATATTCTGATTTCCTGCTCAAAAACAATTATTATTATTAGTAGTAGTAGTAGTATTAGTATTATGTTAAAAATAACTATATAATAATAAAATAATAGAACATAATAAATAGTATATATTTATTAATATAAAAATATATTTTTAATATAATAAAAAAACATAATTAATTTCACAAAAGCTTATTGTTTTTAGATAAATGCTGATCTTTGGATCTTTCTATTCATCAAAGAATCCTGGAAAAATGTTCTCAGCTTTTTAAAAATTGATAATAATAATGATAACAATAATAATTAATAATAATAATGATGATAATAATAAATGCGTCTTGAACAGAAGATCAGCATATTAGAATGATTTCTGAAGGATCACGTGACAGACTGGAACAATGATGCTGTAAATTTAGCATTGATCACTGAAATAAATTACATTTTAAAATATATTCAAATAGAAAGCAATTATTTCACATAGTAAAAATATTTCACAATATTACTTTAATATTATCGTGGTATTTTGGATCAAATAAATGCAGGCTTGGAGAGCAGAAGAGAATTCTTTAAAAAAAAAAAAAAAACTTTTGGCAGTGTAATTTGACAAAATTTTACATTTTGACCGGAAATGACATACAATAATTTTCACAAAATTATACTTACCTTGATTTTTCTTTCCCACACATTATGTACATCTCAAGCTCTTCTTGACACTGTTGTCTCCTTGGAAACAAAGATATACATCATTTTCACACAATACACATTCAAACATTTTATCTTTCTTTTTTTCTTTTTGATTTTAAATATCAAAGGTTTTATCATAGCATAATTCATTTTTGCTGATGGATTTTGGTCTTAGTCTAAAACAAAAGTAACAAAAATATAACGTATTCATAAAAGACATTTAAACTGTATCAAAAATAAACAATGAAGTAATGGCAAAAAGTAAACTGTGACCTTTAAAAAGTAAAAATGGCCAAAGTACCGCCTCAACTCCGAAAAACAGCTTCAAGTCATCACGAAATGAAAATTCACTCTAAATGTTCAAAAATGTGAACAATTCATCCATGGACATGTTTCCTTTTATTAAGCTCTGTTGCTATTTCTGTTCAATCACAACTTTAACCAGGCTGCCTATTAGCAAGTGAAGGCTGTCAACTGGCTGGTTGACGTAGGAACTCTTGCTGGTTAAGCAAGCTATGAAGTGAATTCCTCTTTAGTGAACTGCAAAATGTCTCTGTGGATTTTTTTTCCCCATGTCCTTGATTAGCATGACTTCTCGGGGCTTGTTTGGCAAATAAGTCTCCATCGAGATGGATTATGAATAGCTCTGATCTACATTCAGCATGTGAAGAATGAGCGCTCAGGTCTGGTCACCAGCAAAGAGTAATGAACTGTACATACCAGCGGAGCAGTAGGCTGCCCCAGGGATACTTTCACGGAGGGATGGGTTGCAGAAAAAGCCGATGACAGCGTTTCACTGAGGAAAATATGCTTGTTGATTGCAAAATAATCCAGAGCAGATGAAGCGGCAAATTTTCAACTCCTTTAACATTTATCAAACACACAGCAATGTGTCTTGAGCCTTCCTCCTGTCTCACACACACACGCCGCTCCAGCAGAGGGATTCACCTGCATTTAGACTGCAGTTAGAGAGCCAGTTTAAAGTAAAGTATACAGCTGCATTAGATCAGTACAATAACTTTTAGCAGGAAAATGTTCAGTGCATTACTCTGCACCAAAAGTAATGCATCGAACACTCACCAAAATCAGGACAAACTTTGTTTTTGCCAAAGCCAAAAAAAAAGTTCATTCAATTTAAAAAAAATAAATAAAGTTGATAATGACACTAAAGAAAATTATAATGTTACAAAAGATTTCTATTTCAAATAAATCTTAAAAAACAAAAACAAAAATATTATGCAGCACCAAATGTTTTAAACATTTCAACATTATAAAAAATGTTTCATATCAACATATAAATGACTTGTGAAAGACCATGTGACACTGGAAACTGGTGTAATGGCTGCTTAAAATTCTATGCTATAACATTTTTTAAAACTTTTATAACTGCAATATTTATCAGTTATTTTAAATTGTAATATTTTATAATAGTACAATTTTTACTGTAGATATGATCAAATGAATGCAGCCTTGGTGAGCATAAGATTCATTTTTTTTTAATCTTATAGACTTTTTGAATTATAGTGTATTTTCATAAAACCCATTTACAGTACTGCAAGAACTGTTAAAAAAATATTAAATAACAACAAACAGAAATAATAGTTTCTATAGTCAAATAACTAGATTTTGTGTTGTCATTCAACAAAATTAATTTGATAAAATAGCTTATTGTTATTATTACTACTACTATTATTATTATACACAATAAAATATGCATTTTTCTAACTAGTAAGCAAGTGCTGTCAATAGAAAACAATCTTTATTTTATTTAATCTCATGATCAGTATTCAGAAAAAAAAGAATTTAGTATTCATATTATCACATTTAATGAAAATGAATGTTATATATATATATATATATACATATATATATTTGTTTTACTATTATCAATATTTTAAACAGTTGAGTACATGTTTTTCAAAATTCTTTGATGAATAGAAAGATCCCAAGATGAGCATTTATCTGAAATAAAAAGCTTTTGTAACATTATACACTACACCATTCAAAAGCCTGAAGTCAGTAGTCAGTATTTCTTTTTTCTACTCAGCTGTTTTCAACATAATAATAATAATAAATGTTTTTTGAGCGGGAAATCAGAATATTAGAATGATTTCTGAAGGATCGTGTGACTGAAGTAATGATGCTAAAAATTCCGCTTTGAATTCACAGGAATAAATTACATTATAAAATATAATCAAATAGAAAGCAGTTATTTTAAATAGTACAAATATTTCGAAATTTTACCTTTTTTGCTGTATATTAGATCTAATAAATGCAGGCTTGGTGAGCAGAAGAAACATAACATCGTGTACCTCTCTATTGCACAAACCAGACAAGTTGTCATAGTATAATGTCCATCGTTCGAAACATGTCATTTTTACCCACATCAGGTTCATGACATCTTTTATCAGTCCAACTACCAGGGGATCAATAGCCTAACAGTTACAGAGCTAAACAGTCTGTGAACTTGAATGACTGTAGACTTATATAAACGAATGAATCAATAGCAAACAAGATATCGACCAACCATCAGCTTAAGATTCATTCCACATCCCAGGGTCTTGTTTGAATGGGCAATGAATCAACATAGTGAACGTTACTCAGTTATGAGTAGGCAATCTGACTCATAAACTTACAGGGTCAAAACATGAATCAAGACAGCCTTGTATCCAGGGGTGTTGCTAAACCTAAAACTCTACTGGGCCACAGGCCCCCCCATTACTCACATCACTTTTTCATATAAATAAATATTATATTCATAAGACACAAAAAATAAACACAAAAAAGTGTTTATTTTTGCTGCAATAGATGGCTTCATCTGATGTCTGAGACCTGACTCTGATGGCTCTGATGATGTCCAGTGCTTAAAACTGCCGGCACATGCCCCAGTAAATGGGGTCTAGCGACGCCCATGCTAGTATCTATGAACAAGCCCAAAAACTGATCAGAAACCGCAGCCATGCTTTGCAGTGCATTTCCTTTGTGAATATATACATCAGCATACCCTACTGAAAACAGAAGAGAGACTTGAGGAACTGTGATGTTTTCATTTATAAATTTTGATGTGCTACATAATCAGCCTATTTTATGTGCCAGACATCAATCTGAGATGTTGCCTCGAGCCGTTGAGGGAGGAGGAGTAATTTATATATCATTTGTAGATTTTGACGGCAAAAGCTTTGGGATTCATTTCCTCTCACGTAAGTAAACATACGCAGCTCATTTTTTCACCACCTGTTCTCTCATGTATCTATTTTGTATGGAAGCACATTTCCGCCGCTGAATAAAAAAAATAAAATAAAAAACTCGCAACATGACTCTTTTTCCAAAATTGTGAAATATAAACTCACAATTTTGAGAAATGAAGTCAGAATTGCGTGATACAGGCCACATACACACTGCAAGTTTTAGGAGTGACAACCGCATTAAAATGGGAGTGAGTCCCGTATATTATCATTCCATGTGTGTACGAAACAGCCGCCACTCCCGCATTTGTAACCACAGCAACATTTTGGCATCCTGTGGGAGTGAATAAGAATTTAGCCGTTTGGTATTTGCCATTTTTTGGCTAAAGACTCTTTTTACCTGTCAGTTTTAACTAAACAACACTGATAGACACACTGTGTTTTGTTTATGCTCGGGAGGCTGCTTTAGAGAGCTGTCCTGCAGTGTTGCCATGTCCTCATATTTACAATCGCTTTTAGGCATACTGTTTGGTCTTAGCTCATAAAGCTAGGCAGTTTATGGAGTTAATAAAGTGGTCTGTTGCGTATATATGACAAATGTGCTTGTCCTTGTTTGTTTGTTTTTTTTCTATAAAGATCTGGCAACACTGACATTTTACTGCAGGGCTTGTGAGCGCAACTTGCCCTGTATCAAAATGTGCTAAGGTTAAGACTTATTTCACTGTTATTTTCTTGCATCTTACATACAGACGAAGATACATTTCTGATGCACCTTTAAATACGTCATTAACAGCTAGCTGTTAAGGTCAGTTCTGTACACACTGTATAGAATTTCTGTAAATGTGGTTGACACTACCTGTATTTTTCAGGAGTTAATGTGGTTGTCACTCCCATATTTTAGTGAATTAGGTGTGTGCAGAATGCAATTAAAGAGTAAAAGCATTGTGTACATGGCCATAAACTCGCAATTGTGAGTTATTAAGTCAGATTTACGAGACATAAATCACAATTCTGAGAAATAAAGTCAGAATTGCGAGATATGAACTCACAATTGTGACTTTTTTCTAAGAATTATTAAGTCTGAATTGTGAGCTATAAACTCTGAAAACATATCAGTCTTTTTTTCCCTTCAAAATTTGAGCTATAACTAGCAATTCTGACTTTTATTCTGAGAATTGACCTTTTCACAAACAGCTTGACTGACAGGCCATTTGACCAATCATAACGCCAAATCTGCCATTATGTTTGACAAACAAATCAGACAGGAGAGTAGATCAGCTTCGGTGGACTTAAACTTGAAAAATTGTGTACTGACGTCTTTCTGCGGCTGAAATTAAATCCGTTCTGATATCCATTCATGTTTATTTTGTGTTTTAATTAAATAAGAAAAGACGATTGGTTCACGTGTTGATTAAAAGGCAATACAGTGACCTGTCATGACACAGTAAAGTGCTGCAAAAAAAGACAACATTGTTTCATATCAAAAATAACTTCTTTGTCTTGTCTGTCGGCATGATGTCAGTTTCCTCTTTGCTCTGTGATGTATTTTTACTGTGTGAGAACAGGATGTGTAGTGTGACAACAGTAATAGCAACAGTAATTAAGGAGGGCAGGTTTTTGTGAAAGGTCAAGTGCACGATTCGAACCCGCAATTCTTACTTTTTTCTCACAATTGAAATATAAACTCGCAATTGTGAGTCCAATTCTCGGGGGGGGGGCTGGGCAGTGGACTGATATGTGATTTAACTTGCAGTTGCGGGAAATAAACTCACAATTGCGAGCTATGAAGTCAAAACTGTGAGATTAAAACTCGCAATTCTGACTTTTTTCTTGCAATTGTGAGTTTATATTATGCAATTCAGAGAAAATAAGTCAGAATTGTGACATATAAACTCACAATTGCAAGAAAAAAGTCAGAATTGCGAAAATACAAACTCGCAATTGCGGAAAAAAGTCAGAATTGCGAACTTTTATATCACAATTCTGACTTTAATTATTGCAATTGTGAGTTTATATTATGCAATTCAGAGAAAATAAGTCAGAATTGTGAGATATAAACTCACAATTGCAATAATTAAAGTCAGAATTGTGATATAAAATTTCGCAATTCTGACTTTTTTTTTTGTATTTTCGCAATTCTGACTTTTTCTTGCAATTGTGAGTTTATAATATGCAATTCAGAGAAAATAAGTCAGAATTGTTTGTATTTCAGCATTGTGATATAAAATTTCGCAATTCTGACTTTTTTTTGTATTTTCTTGACTTTTTCTTGCAATTGTGAGTTTATAATATGCAATTCTGAGAAAATAAGTCAGAATTGTGAGGTATAAACTCACAATTGCAATAATTAAAGTCAGAATTGTGATAAAAAAGCTCGCATTTCTGACTTTTTTCCGTAATTGCGAGTTTGTATTTTCGCAATTCTGACTTTTTTCTTGCAATTGTGAGTTTATATTATGCAGTTCAGAGAAAATAAGTCAGAATTGTGAGATATAAACTCACAATTGCAATAATTAAAGTCAGAATTGTGATATAAAAGCTCGCAATTCTGACTTTTTTCCGCAATTGCGAGTTTGTATTTTCGCAATTCTGACTTTTTTCTTGCAATTGTGAGTTTATAATATGCAATTCAGAGAAAATAAGTCAGAATTGTGAGATATAAACTCACAATTGCAATAATTAAAGTCAGCATTGTGATATAAAAGCTTGCATTTCTGACTTTTTTCCACAATTGCGAATTTGTATTTTTTTGCAATTCTGACTTTTTTCTTGCAATTGTGAATTTATATTATGCAATTCTGAGAAAATAAGTCAGAATTGTGAGGTATAAACTCACAATTGCAATAATTAAAGTCAGAATTGTGATATAAAAGCTCGCATTTCTGACTTTTTTCCGCAATTGCGAGTTTGTATTTTCGCAATTCTGACTTTTTTCTTGCAATTTTGAGTTTATATTATGCAATTCAGAGAAAATAAGTCAGAATTGTGAGATATAAACTCACAATTGCAATAATTAAAGTCAGAATTGTAATATAAAAGTTTGCAATTCTGACTTTTTCCACAAATGCAAATTTGTATCTCGCAACTCTGACTTTATTTTTCACAAATGACAAAAACAAGTCAGAATTGTGAGTTTATATCTCACAGTTTTGAACTTTAATTATCACAATTATGTTTATATCATGCAATTCTAAGAAAAAAAATCTAATTGTAAGATAAAAAGTCAAAATAACATTTTTTTTTCTTCAGCGGTGGAAACAGGCTTCCATAATTTTGGTTTTCAAATGCTCTTTAAAAAATATTTTTGGGAAGTAAAAATGTTTTTACCAATGACCCTTAATCCTCAACACCATAAGTAGGTTTTATCCATTAAAATACTGTTGCTTTTAAGAGGCCCTTCTTGGGCACTTAAGACCACCATAACTCTTAGTGCTCGCAAAGAACATTCGCCTAGCAAACAGACATGAATAGTCAGGTTTTTCCTTTTATTTTTTAAAGAAATGTTGCTATTTACTCACTTCCTTGTTGAAAATAACAACATTGCATGAAGTCTCAGTACATTGTTACAAAAAGATTGTTTCAACTTGTAAATAAAAAGATTATTGGCGTACGTTTACAAGAAAATATTATCTCTGCTTTAGAATTTCAAGTTTAATTAAATGTTACTTGCCAGCTTAGTAATTGTTTGTGAAATTTACTAGCAATTTACAAGTGAAAATAGTTTCTTCAAAGCGCAAGAAAGAAAATGCCATTTATAATCAAAAGGAACCAATGAAACAGTCCAGATTTTTTGGTTGCTGAATCATCGTTGTATTACCAAACTGATTAAACAATCACAGCTGTCTTTCCAAACTGTTTATAAAACAGAATACTATAATAGACGGACATGGAAATATGGTAGTGTCTCCAGCAGGTTTTTGAACTAACTTAAAGGGATAGTTCACCCAAAAAATGAACATTTTGTCATGTATATAAGATATTTTATAGAACGCTGGTAATCAAACAGTTGCTGGTCCTCAATGACTTCCGTAATATTTCTTTCCCTACTATGGAAGTGAATGGGGACCAACAACTGTTTGGTTCTTCAAAATATCTTTTTTAACATGAAATAAACGTATACAGGTTTGGAACAACATGAGGGTGAGTAAATGATGACTGAATGACGGATAAACTATTCCTTTGTAGCAACCCACAGTTGGTCAGCATGATCAAACTATGTTGGACTATCTCGGACCAGCTTGGAAATTCCTTTTTTTTCCTTGGCAAGGTTAGAAGACACACATTTAGAAGGAGCATGTGGGGAAAAGTGCAACACTAGTAGTCAATGACATTAAAAGTGCTGCACTACAAAGTTTCAAAGTAGGCCAGAAGAGTACAACCTGCTTTTCAGGTCATAGATAAATAAAAGATGATATGAAAGATTTAATATAATATTTATAAAAACATTCTGAAATGCTAAAACAGCTAGGACATAAAACGTAATATTTACTGTAGTACAGAAAGCAGCGTTTTATATCTCATTTTAAAATATCAAAGGTGATTCCTCCATCCATCAGACGTTGTTCAAGCTGCTTTGAATTGTAAAGCGGGTTTGTTATATTTACAGATCAACATAATTTCATCCTTTGAGCTAAATGGCTCCTTTTCATCTTCAAATGTATATGTATGTTTGAGAGCTGACACTGATGAATGGTTTTGCAGGGCATTTGTAACTCACAGGAGCACATGGCTTTCTGACGGAGTGAGGCTGGGGCCTCTTCAGAGGAAATTCCAACAAGGTTCACAAACTGTCATTAACTTCATCCATCTCTGCCCATTCGCTGCGACCCACCATTGCGAGCAGTCACGACAACAATGCCAATGTGGCTTTCCCATAAAATGACATAAAACAGAGAAAAAGCGAAAGAAAGCGAGGGAGGGAGGAAGAAGAGAGGAAAAAAGACATAGCGGGCCTCGAATTACAGGCCCAGAGCAAAACTGATTGTGCTCAGATCTAAAGGGAGCTTGAGGCCAAACTTCATCTTTAACTTATTATGTATCCAAGAGGAAAACCACATCTCAGAATGCCAATGTTGGGCTCTGACATTTGCTTCTGTCTTTATTTACATTCTAGCTTTGACAAAGAAAAAAGAAATCTTTTGCAGGCACTTTCCACTTTCCCACTACAGTTTAAATGTAAAGAGCCGAAGACAAGGAATCCAGAAATCAATAATAACAATTTACAAAACAACAATTTTAGACAGACTCTGTGGCATTTGCTTTGAGCACAGCATCAAAACTGATTAATTTTTTTCATATCTTGATCAATACAGCAGGCTGTGGATAATGTATCTTAAATCTAAGCACAACTTCAGAGGCGTTTTGTTGGTATTCAGTAATGTAAAACTGACAATATTTGTAAGTAAATACATTTATTTAATAAAACTTTATTTTAAAATAAATAGACTTTCCTTTTTAAAAATGAATAAACTTTGTCTTAATTAGGGCTGTCAAACGATTAATTGCGATTAATCGTATACAAAATAAAAGTTTGAGTTTGCCTAATATGTGTGTGTACTGTGTGTAATTATTATGCATGTATAAAAACAAACACATTCATTTATATATTTAAGAAATATTTACAAAAATTTGTATTTATTATAATTTTTATATATATAAAAATATTTTGTACATTAATAACATATTTCTCTTAAATATATACATTAATTTGTGTGTATTTATATATACATAATAATTACACACAGTACACACACATATATTAGGCAAACTCTAACTTTTTATTTTGTATGCGATTAATCGTGATTAATCGTTTGACAGCCCTATTTTAAATAAATCTGCATTGATTTTTTTTTCTTAATATTAATCTGTTGGTATTCAACCAATGTAATTTAAAACTATTATATTGTTCATTTATTAACAAAAAACTTGTAAATAAATACAACAATTTATTTTTTATTTTATTTACATTTAGTGCTATTGTGATTAATAGTATCCAAAATAAAAGTTTTTGTTTACATAATATATGTGTGTGCACAGTGTATATTTATTATGTATATATAAATACACACATATACAGTATATATTTTTAAAATATTTACATGTATATGTGCTTGGCAACGATTAATCGTGCTTAATCGCATCCAAAATAAAAGTTTTTTTACATAATATATGTGTGTGTGTGTGTATATATATATATATATATATACACACACACACACATACAATATATATGTATATTTTGAAAATATTAATATGTATTTACATGTATATATTTATATTCATATAATTTAGATTATATATAAATATTTTTAAATATATAAACATATCAGTTTTCCTAAATATATACTGTATGTGTGTGTATTTATATATCCATAATAAATATACACAGTACACACACACATATATTTTGTACGCAAAACTTTTATTTTGGATGCGATTAATCCTGATTAATCGTTGCCCCGCATTATATATAAATACATTTAATATATAAACATAACATATTTTTCTTAAATATATACATGCATGTGTGTGTATTTATATATACATTACAAATACACACAGTGTACACACACGTATATATATATAATGCAAACTTTTATTTTGGATGCGATTAATTGCAACTAATCAATTGAGAGCACTATTTTTAATGTATTTTTATTTAGTGTCTTGAGCTACACAGCAGGCTGTAGATAATAGATCTCAAATCTCAGTGCAACTTCAGAGACTTCTGAGAGCTCAAAACCAAAAATGGTTAGCATTCAGTCAGCGTAACTTAAAACTATGACATTTCACTCTGCAAAATAATCCAATTTTCAAGCATTCTCTTCTCATGAGGGTTAATAGGTCCCGCTTGGATGTAATTGCAAGGCAACGGCGATCCACTTGGATGCAGAGAGAGTACAGTGGGGAAGTGAGTGCTGGCGGTTATTTGATTACAGCTTTCAAATATGAATCAAGCCCATTTACCTATTCACCACCTAATGGGGGAAAGCACTGCTTCATTCAAAGCTAAACAAAGAGCGCTGCAGAGTTCATCCTCTTGTGTAATGACTCCCTCGGAGCAGACACACTCGATGAACCTCTGCGAGAGTCATTTAACCTCACGAGTCAAACCTGCAATAATTGTATGCATATAACCACAACGATCGTGAGCGTACATTGCATCATCTGCAGCGATATTATAGCGGCAACGAGACAAAACAGTCTCCATTTTGTAATCTCGCTAATGTGGGCTCTAACCATAAATGAGGTAGGTGAGCACTCGCTGAAGCTCATGAGGTAATTTTGAATCCTGAATAGCACAGAAAGAGATTTATTCCTTCTTTCGTGGCTATGCGCTTTCCAACACAGCTACCCTGAGTAGAGATGGATTAACCCACGCGTTGGAAAGTGTGAAGTCATTAGGAAATGCCCAGTTTTCTCTGCTAATGACTGGAGGAGTAAAACCCAGCGGTTTTGAGCTCACACAAGGGCTCGCTTTCTCTCCGACTCGGGCTGCCCGTGCCAAACAAAATAACCTCGCTTTCTGAGGCGAGACACGCCGAGCGCCCTCAGGTCCGTCCCGCAGACTCATTTGGAGAGGAGAGTGTAATTGTGTCAGAATTTTTAGGCCTCATATTATGTAAATTGCAGGCTGTGGGACATCAATAAGAACCGCCATTTTGACTGCTGAGGACGCATAAGAAATATGGTCATCAGATCCCATTGACTTTCCATTAAAAAGTTGTTTTTGTTTTTGCTAGTTTATGTATGAGAATGTATTAAAAGACTACAATACAGTCAGTGTTTGATTTTTCTGAATGTTCCAGATTAGTGAATAAACATGAATCCCACTGACAACTAATTGCACTTCATTGACCTCTTGGTAGGAGGCAGCACTGTGTTCAATAAACTCAAAGAGCTTAGTTTGCACGGGAAGACAAATACTGATAACCGTTTTTGTCATTTGTGTGTAATGGCGAAAAAAAAAAGATTATTAATTTTCTCTTAGGAACTGTATATCAACTGCATTTTCACAGACTTGCTACTATATTCACAAAAATAAATTAATTAATTAAAATGACAATTTTCTGAAGAATGGAGCTTAACAAGAAGACAAATCCTGATAACTGTTTTTGTCATTTGTGTGTAATGCCATAAAAAAAAAGAAAAAAAAAGATTACTCATTTTCTCTTAGGAACTGTATATCAACTGCAAATATATATATATATATATATATATATATCAAATCCTAATAACTGTTTTTGTCATTTGTGTTAAAAAAAGATTATTCATTTTAATTTTGATTATTCATTTAGGAACTGGGAACGGTATATCAACTGCATTTTCATAGACTTGCAACTATATTCGCAAAATTAAATTAAATTAAATTAAAAAATCAAATCAAATCAAATAAAAATAAAAATAAAAATAAATAAATTTTAAAAATAAGACAGTTTTCTGAAGAATAAATGGAAATAATTTAATAAAAACTATAGATAGATAGATAGATAGATAGATAGATAGATAGATAGAATATTTTTAATATCTATTTTTTACAGTTTGCCTCCAGATTTTACTAGGCTCATTTATCAGTTGGTGACCTAAAGATAGATAGATAGATAGATAGATAGATAGATAGATAGATAGATAGATAGATAAAATATATTTGTAATATTTATTACAGTTTGTATGTCTGAATCAAGCGGCAACCAACACAGAAGACTTAAACTGCAATTCATCAACTGGCCGCTAGAGACTGGCTCCAAAAGGGAGTCAAACCCATAGACTCCCCATGTTAAAATGCCCAACTTTACAGCAGAAAAAAAAATGTTTACAGCCTGGTACAAAAAGTGGTTTTGGTCTATATAGCTAATTTTGCCCTTCATGTCAACTGTGAGGGGGGTGAATTTTTTTTTAAATTATATTAAGCCTTAAAGTTCTGCATAATTTAGGGCGTGGCCACTTGAGTGACAGGTGGATTGCCGCTGCTGTCATCACCGTCACGCTAGGCGGGTGTGGTTTCAGCAACCAGCTCCACCCATGCCCCGCCTCTTTGCCCATTTTCGAATATCCGGGAGTGACGTGCAGTGACTAGATTCCAAGATGGCGACGGCCGACTCCCACCCACTAAGAGCTTCAAAAATGCTCTTCAGAAACCTACGCAGTGGCTGATTAAGACTCTTTGGTGCCCCTAGATGACACCTAGAGTGCCCCCCACACACACAAACTTCATACTGAGTTTATTGATATGAAATATAAAATTTCATATTCATGAACTTAGTAAAAACCCTTACAAAATAAGGTTACCACCTTTTTCAGTGTACTCTGATAACTTATTTATAACTTGTGAACTCGACCCATACAGGTGTAATCTTTTCTAAGATGAAAAAAGTATGCAGCAAATTTAAACATTTTATGACTAGTGTATCCAACTGTCACGGGTATAATAATAATCCTATCTTGACTTTATGGTCAACAAAGAAAGTGTGGATAGTCTTTTTGTAAAATCATGAGTCATTGTTGTCCTCAGCTCATTTTTCATTCACTTATATTTAATTTACAAAATAATTTTTGAATGTTTTACTGCTTTCAAAGAAAGGTGTAAAAAGTGCATGATCTTGTTTGCAATTACATATACTGTGCGTAACAAATTTATTTGACCACCTCCCAATGTAAGGTTTGTGCCACAGCTGCCCAAAACTAAGTATTGGTGAAAACCAATGTTATGTTTGTTTCTGTAATGACTAGTGTCAGATCTTTAGTCACAGTAGTGTTTCGAATGCTAAAATACAATTAGCTATTGTTGGGATTGAATGCATTCGAAGACAGACTGCACAAAGGTTTAATCAAAAGCAAGTCTTTGGGAACAACTAGAAACTATTTGGAAGCCAGTAACAGTCAGTAACAATGGAGACTGTGGAAAAGTGCATAAAATTATGCTAGCAAGAATGCATGCTTTTATCAAGGCCAAATATATATATTAATTAATTAAATATTTATTAATGTCTATTTTTATTTATTTCTATATCTATATTTCTCGGTTCGATGCGATGGTTTTGTTGTTGTCAATTCAATCTTTTGACGCCGAATTGCCACTAATTCGAAAGTGAAAGTAAAATGCACATTTGCACATTTGCAATGCACAGGCATTTACAAGCTATTTAAAAGCGAACAAAAGCAAGAAAAAGAAGGAAAACTCTGCCTCACCGTCACAACCCTACTGGAAAGTGGGAGAGGCAGACATCACGTTGCCAGCTACGTCCTTTGCCTAATAAATGACAATACAATTTTTGTTTTAAAAAAAGAGTTGGCGGGTAACAGGTGGTATAATAAATTTGTTAAGAGCTGTATATAGGTACATAGTTTTGCGAGGATTTGAACTTAAAATTAAACTTACAAACTCGATAACACCCTTTCATGAATGCCAACGGCTACAAACTACAACGTGAAAGCGCAGGGATGACGCTCTGTAGCAGATTAAGATTCACACATCTATGAGTGAGGTAGTTTCATTTCAGCTGCAGAGACTGGAATTGTGCGACACCGCACAACATGCTCCTACAATCTATCTGAGTAATATATGGGTGTCGAAATGAAAGCGCGCGGGTTTACCTAGTATGTGTACATCCGGCGATAGATCACACATCCACTGACTCAAGCAGGAGGAAACAAAAAAACTTTAAACAAAACATTCAGGGTAGGCTACGTTCTGGCAAAAGGGTATAGGCCATGGCTAGATAGACATTTGAGAATACATCACTTGCATTTGAGAATACAATGCTTGTCTTACACGAGAAAATTTATTTGCGTGGTGCCCCCGGGAACCTGCCCAATTGCCCATATAGTTAATCTGCCTATGAACCTACGGGTGACGTCACGGACGCTACGTCCATATTTTTTACAGTCTATGGTCTGAATATGTTTAGGCCAGTTGCATTATACACACATTCCTGACTTTATGGGAACCAAATGTCTTCACAAGGATAGTAATACCAGTAATTTTTGAAAATGAGGAAAACATTGGCTGCGTCCAAAAGCTCTAAAATGCTGCCTTCAGAGGCAGCATTCCAAGGCAGGAAGGCATCAAGGCATGTCCGATTTTCAAATTCTGCTTCACTTCCTGTCTCCGGAGGTACTTTCTTCTGATCGAATTTTGAAGGCAGCATAAATGTATCCTTCGCTGCCTTCGATTTCCCACAATCCTGTGCGTGTGCGTCACATAGGCTATATAAATAAAGATATTCTGGTGAAATTAGACTTGTTGCTTTATATAATAGATGAGATCTTGACCATGATAAACTTACGAATCGTAATAGTGTAAAAAGCATAATAAATAAGATTGTTTGTAATAACAGTAATTAATAAAAAATGTTAAAGGGGTTCAAATGTGTAGTAAATAAGAATAATATTTACAATATACTACCAATAATAACGAAACAGCCACTAATAACAATGACCTGTCCTGCATTTATACTTAACTGTATAAGAGGTCTTTCACATATCGCGTCTTTTGCGCGCTCAAGTTCGTTATTTCAAATGTAGACGCGCAGCAGCCGTCATAACGGAAACGACGCGCACGCAGTGCGACACGCTCTGTTTTTTTCAGGCGCGTCCGCACCGCATCGAGTTTAAAACAACTCAACTTTTTAGAATGCCGCAAGCGCTTTCCCGTAACAACATTGAAAGCTCAGCCAAGATGGAGAAACGACTGATCATAGCTGTATATATATATATATATATATATATATATATAGCTTCAGCTGTGCTCTTAACCGTATTTCCTGTTAACAGAGGTGTCTACGTCATTACATGTCATTAGCCAACTGAACCATTTATTAATATCACATGTAGATAATTAAAGAATTTATACTATATTGTTTAATATTATATATGTAACAGATATTTAATATCACGAATGAATCTTAGCTTGAACTATGCTCTTAACCGCATTTCCTGTTTACGGAGTTGACTACGTCATTACATGTCATTAGCCAATGAAAGCATTTGTGGAGCCCCGCCCCCATGCGCAGCCCCACCCCGTTCTGCAGGCTGCAGCCGGGTATACTTGGTCTGCTACGGGCGAAAAGCTGGTTTGTCGTAGTCTTTACAACGTCACAGATTAGGTAGATAAATGTTACAATTTCTAGCATACATCACTGTAATTCCATTAGTATACGATTCTACCATTAGTCTTTAATTTAATCTGTGTTGATATGTTGTTGAATTAAGCCAATTTTAATTATGTTTTCATTTGTACAAAGATATGTCTGCTGTTGGCAACAGCACCTAGTTGCTTAATGACTTTTACGTTCTCGGCTACGGCGGGGTTACAGCCTACTTCCGGTCATCGTAGCCGTTCTGATAAACTTACTCTTACTGCCTGATAAGGCAGCGAGGCAGCAAGTCATCTGACTAGGCTTTCGGACGCAGCCATTAATTAAGTCTGAAATTAATTAAATTAGCCTACTTTTTTTTAGTGACATCTAAAAATACAGAAAGTTTTGTGTGAGAAGTAGGGTTAGGGTAAAGGGATAGAAAATAGTTACTTTATACTAGTCTCAATCGTTATTTTACTTCATATATTTTGTTGTGAGCTGCATTCAAAATCTACTTCGAGTGGACACCATGAGACCAGAAACCGAAAATCTCAGGCATATTCGAAGTACATCTGTTGAACTTGACTGATTGAACTGGACAGTCACTGATGGGATATCAGTCATGTTTTTGCTACACCGCTACACGACACCATAATCCTGTCAGTCACAGTCCGTGAAAAATGGCCTGAGATACGTCACACACCTGAGATTGCTGACTGAACGGATTTCTTCTCTCGTCTTTCATTCACATTCCATGTCACGTGTCCTCTCTTTTGTCATTCTCTCCCGTTCCGCGGTCTGCATACGAGGCTTCTCTGCGGGTCTACATTAAACCGTAATCGCACCGCAGTCGTTCGCTATTGATGGGGGCTCAACGTGTTCACAGGTAGAGGGCGGCTGAGGTTGACGCACCGCTCATTACTCAAAGCCCCGCGTCGCCTCTCCGATGTGACTGATTGCTGCTGCTCGTGTCACTCACTGTAAGTGTGAGGAGAATGGGAATTCAGAAAAATTCTCAACAAAAGGAGACACTCTATCATTCTATCATCACGCATAAGGTCCACGAAAACGCGCTTACTTACGTGCAGGCACACACGTAGCTCCACAAAAGAGCTCCAGGGTACCATGTTTTACTTAGCTTATCTTGTTTTGTTTATTTTTTTTATTATTAATTTATATATATGTATAATAGCCTAAACATTAACTGAAATAAGTTAAAAACATAAAAAATGCAAGGTGCATTTCTGAATGTATTCAGATAGATCGATAGATAGATAGATTTTTTTTGTTTGTTTGTTTAGGGAAGCAGTAACATTTTGACATTTATTTCTGGCTTCCGTGTTCCTGACTGTTCTGGAAATCTGATGAGAGCGCTCAATGACCATGATGTTTTCTTTAAGCCACGTCTCAGTTTTAAACCATTAATGCCAAGACCTCACTCAAGCATGAGAACAAAGCAGAAAAACAGAAAACCCCCAAAATTTTCAACACTCTATGCCAAATAGATATTCTGATACTCACTGAAATGCAGTGAGGTATTTAGTGCTGCTCTACACAGCCAAAGCTAAACAAAGCATGGGACAAATGTGAGCCCCTAAATGTGGATCTTTTCTATAATTTTTTCCATACTGCTGCAGCTATTCAATACAGTATATCGAGGATGTTAAGTAGTCATTTAGCAGACGCTTTCATCCAAAGCGATTTACAGTAGACTTATTACAGAGACAGTCTCCGTGGAGCAATCTGGGGTTAAGTGCCTTGCTCAGTGGAGAGGTTTGTCGACTACCAGTTTGAATCAGCAACAATCTAGCTAGCAGCCAGTAGCCCCTTAATCATGCCAAACATCGTTTAAAGATTTTTTAACAAATCTAAGGGCTCTTTTATAGAAAAATATTGTAAAACAACACAAAAACAAACGCATTGCAGATCCGGCCTGCATATTTCTGCACATTCATTCCCTCTCCACTGCTGCCCCATTTAAGTCATACAGTACATTTCCATTCGTGAACTGAGAAATGTGACGTCTTTATATGGTTTCTTGCGTGGGGGCAGAGCGAACTCTCCTCATCTGACACTCATGTAAGGATGACGGGTCATGGTTCAATCAACCTTAAGCGTCGCTGGAATAATATATGTATATATATATATAGAGAGAGAAAAGGAGCAGTCATTTTCTCCGGTCGGCATCTCTCAACAGTATTTCTGTCACACTGTTTTATTTTTTTGCAGGTTAAGCAGCATGACTGGAGTTTAACCCTCTGATGCATGAATTATTAAATCACTTAATGCCTCTTTTCGCTTCAAAACAGATTTTTTTTTTCTTCATTTTCTTTATAGAAAATGTGCTTTGCATTACTTAAAATACATAAAAAATATATTGAGTATATTTGAGATTCTGTTGTAGTTTAAATTAATATTTTGAATTTGTTTTATCTTTATACATTTTCTGTTTTATTATTTTTAATTCAGTTCTGTTTTTTTCTTTTTGTGCCAGAAAATGTCTGTATGGCATAAATGTACAATTCCAAAATTAAGCAGATAGTTAACATCACATTTTATTTAGGCAGAAATATTGAACACATTAAAATAATGATTACATACTGTAATCACAGTTATTAAAATATAAGGAAAATTTAGCAGGTTTTATGTTGATTGGCATCATTTGAAGTCCTCACAGGTGTTAGGGTCATCTTCGTAAAAGGCTGGATCCCAGCTGGAGCTGGAATAATCTCTAGGAATAACCTCAGGATGGGCATCCAAATGGAGAATTATTAGATAGTTGCTGTTCATAACATTTTTTTTATATGTAATTGTATTCTTTCTAAAACACAGTAATAGTAAGAGGACAGTTGTACAAAATTATTATCACTAGGCTGATTTATCAGTTGGTGAACTATAGATAGAAGATAGATAGATAGATAGATAGATAGATAGATAGATAGATAGAGTTGAGGTCAAAAAGTTTACACCCCCTTTTCAGAATTTGAAGGTCAGGGTAAATTTAACTTATTTTGTCTTCTGGGAAACATGTAAGTATCTTCTGTAGCCTCTGAAGGGCAGTACTAAATGAAAAAAATATGATATTTAGGCAAAATAAGAAAAATGTACACATCTCCATTCTGTTCAAAAGTTTTCACCCCCCAAAATTTTCAGCTCTTAATGCATGGTTTTTCTTTCTGGAGCATTAGTGAGCTTTTAAACGCTTCTATAGTAGTTGCATATGAGTCCCTCAGTTGTCCTCAGTGTCAAAAGATGGAACTCAAAATCATACAGTGACAGTTGGAAAGGGTTCAGATACACAAAAATGCTGGAAAACCAGATAATTAGTAGGACCTGAAGGATTTTTCTGAAGAACAGTGGGGAGTTTAACTGTTCAGGACAAACAAGGGACTCATAAACAACTATCACTAAACAAAAAACAAACAAACAAACAAACAACAAAAAACACAGCTGTGGATCATTCAGGTAAGAACACAGTATTAAGAATAAAGGGGATGTAAACTTTTGAACCCGGTCATCTTTATAATTTCAACTGTTATTTTCTCTTGTGAACTATATGTAAACATCTTTTATGTGAAATATTGTATTCATTTCAGTACTAAATAAAGACTAACATGCATTTTTTATGATCCCTCTTATTTTGGTTAAGTAATGAACATTTTTAATGAAAGGGGGATGCAAACTTTTGACCTCAACTGTAGATAGATAGATAGATAGATAGATAGATAGATAGATAGATAGATAGATAGATGTGTATTGGAGTTAGATTTAGTTTGGTGTATTTGCAATTTCCTTTTAATCTGCAGTGTTTTGCAAATGAAAATATTTGTACGGTCGTGAGAGCTTGGAATAAATCACAGAAACTGTGTGACGTAAACCTGTGTAGCACAGCAATTTATGTGGCACATAAATCAAACATCATCAGGAGATTAATTATCTCAACCAGATTAGGACAAGATTAATTATCTCAGTCAGAAATGTTTTATCCCTTGAAAATATCTACAATTATTTCCTTTGAAAAGGAAGTAAACATGTTTTACAGGCACGCAGTGAAGAGTTCATCAAGAGAAATCAATTAAATCAACTTAGCAGACACCTGAGGACAAAAGTCAAGTCAAAATGTCAAATAATTTGTCAGTGCATCATGCTGTACATCTTTCCTGTGGCTGTGCCTAATTAAATCAAATAATTAGATATCAGTAACTAATGTTACGCTGTCTAATTAGACTTTCCATTAGTGCTTAACGGGTGCATCTGAATGTTCCAGACACAAAAAGCACAGTAATTGCTCCAAATCACCTGCCTCATTTTTTCTCTGTCAAGGCAATTATCACCTCTAGTTAGTGTCACGGGATGTCAATTAGAGTGTCAACTCAGCGCCCATTGGGAGGGATCTGTTTGTGTTTTTTTCCATCTTGAGTCGGGATATATTTGCATTAACGATATTATATTTACCTAAGGCTTTCATTTTTGTGCTTTTATTTTTTCAACAGTATTTTTTGGTTTGTGAATACTGTTTGTAGATTTTGAGCTCACAAGATGCGAAACTGTTTGATTGGATGGATCACACATGTCCTCCTGGCAAATCACGGTCATAGTGATTACCTTTCGGCCCATCTCAAAAGCCTGCTGTGCAGCATGGGTAATCCTATCAGCGCTTAAGCATGCTCTATATCAAGTATACTAGCGATGTCTGATGCCATCTCCTCACTAAGGAAACGTTTTGATAAAATTCCATTATTCACACAGCCAAGATTTTAATGAGGATGAGTCATACTGATAATACAATAAAAGAGATTCATAATGAGCACAAAGAACTCAATAAAGGTTGCAAAGAATTATCAGTTATTTAATTTTTTATGATAACTTGCAAACGGCAAACTTTTTCCCCCTCATGTTAAACTATACTATACTATAAAAAATAGCACAAGTAACACTTTACAATTAGTTAACTACATAGTTAACATGAACTAAGAATGAACAATACTTCTACAGCATTAAGTTAATGTTAAAATCACAAGTTGTGTTTGTTAACATTAGTTAATGCACTGTGAACTAACATGAACAATCAAAAACGGTAACAAACAACTGTTCTTATTAAATAACGTTACGAAATATTAATAAATATCGTAATGAATGTACTGTTTACTGTCACGTTCATGTTTGTTAATACATTAATGTTAACAAATGACACTTTATCAGAAAGTGTCACCAAAAATATTATATTATTATAAAAAGATTATTTTATTATACAGTTGAAGACAAAAGTTTACATACACCTTGGAGAATCTGCAAAATGTTATTTTACCAAAATAAGAGGGATCATACAAAATGCATGTTATTTTTTATGTCGTACTTACCTTAACAAGATATTTAACATAAAAGATGTTTACATATTAACTACAAGAGAAAATAATAGATGAATAAATTAATAATACAATGCTGTATTTTTTTTTTCCAGTGACAGATGTCTGAACAGTTCTTCAGAAAAATCCTTCACATCCCACAATTGTTTTTTTGTTTATTTTTGTTCTTACTGATGCTTCAGAAGGAAACATGATGTATTAAGAGCCGGGGGTGTAAACTTTTGAACATAATAAAAATGTGTCATTGTGTATGGAAATGTGTCAGTATGGAAATGTGTCAAAAAATGTGTCAATGTTTTTTTGTTTGTTTGTTTTTTTTTTCATTTAGTACTAGTCTGCCCTTCAGAAGCTACAGAAGATACTTACATGCTTCCCAGAAGACAAAATAAGTCAAATTTACCCTGATCTTCAAATTCAAAAAGTTTTCACCCCCCAGCTCTTAATGCATGATGTTTTCTTCTGAAGCATCAGTGAGTGTTTGAACCTTCTGTAGTCACTCAGTTGTCCTCAGTGTGAAAAAATGGAACTCAAAATTATACAGTTATTGTTGGAAAGGGTTCAATATATACTTTGGTTACTTTATAATATACTTTGGTTAAAAATTGTCAATGGTAGTGTAAAACAACACCCTTTTTACCTTGCCAAAATCAGCTCTACAAAGATCATCCTATTCTGGTCGAGGCTGCTTTAAATGCAAATGAGCTCTGCTTGCCCCACCCCTCTCTCATCTCTGTGGAGTGACGAGCCTGTTTACTTTAGCCGCATTTAGCCACGTTTAGCCGCTAAACTTGCTAACTAGCACATTATTAGCAAAAGCGATCCCAAAGATTCATAAAAACCCTTATACTCACTTCTGCTGTAGGTGAAGCTGGATCACGAATGATTTGCGCGAACATAGACGAATATATGTAGATCGGGGGTGCATTCTCTTCACAAACAAAAGTAATCCACTGCATCTTCAGCAGCTCAGATGTCGGGAGTAAATGACGACTACTACATTCATTATTACATCCAGCAACACAACATCTCAATCGCTCAATTCTTGTCTAACGTAAATCCCTGCTCTGGCATCAAAACAATGGAGGTCGGACTGTTGGAGCTGATCTGAGGTAAGACACTCATGTCAATCAACTTTCGTGGGAGCGGCCTCTGTGGCTCGATTTGAAAAAGGGAATATTATTTTTACAGATTAATTAAAAACCACTGCATGGATTTTTATCATTATAGGGTAGATTTGTACATACACTGCCAACACACATTAATGTTCAAACAACATGTAAAAGTGAACTTAGCATCCGATGACCCCTTTTAAGAATCAAGTGTATGTAAACTTTTGAACAGAGTTATTTTTATAAACTCAACAATTATCTTATAATTTTCTCTTGTGGACTATATGTAAACATATTTTATGTGAAATACCTTATTCAGGTCAGTACTATGCATTTTGTATGATCCCTCTTATATTGGTAAAATAACATTTGCAGAATCTGAAACTTTTGACTTTAACTGTATACTGTTCATTATACAAAACATATCCGTCTATTTTTTTTTCAAATATATTACTGGCTGCAAAGCTTTAAACTCTCATTCTAGAAATTTAGGCCCTGAGCGAGTTACACGCTGAAGCACCAAATGCAGTAGTACACAATCCATTATGACTACTAAGTTACAGCGTCTCCCCCATCAGCTGCTAATTGGACGCCAGCACGCCCTCTCTCCCCTCCCCCATCTTGCCTCACACGAGCAAGTTGCAACAAATTATGTTCATCCCTTGATGCCTCACAAACAAGGAACAAAGCTTCCCTGTCATGACTGTATTCCATTTACTCATTAAATTATATTCTTGCTTTCTCTGCATCAACGTTAAAAGCTTGATCTTTTTCAGATAATGAGCTTCCCAACCTTTTGCCAGTTTCTGAGGTCTCAGTCAATGAAATTACAGAGGTTTGGACTTCCCAGACTCAAGCTGTCACAGGAACATCCCAACACAGGTTTAACCAATGGCGTGTTTGAGGATCAACGGCGAGCCTTCATGAAGCCATTTGAAAGCAAGAATTATTTTTCAATTATGACAATAACGAATAAAATTGCATACTTAAGGGGATAATTCAGCCAAAATTTTATATTCTGTCATTAATTACTCACCCTCATGTCGTTCCAAACCCGTAAGACCTTCGTTTATCTTCAGAACACAAATTAAGATATTTTTAATGAAATTTGTTTTCTTTACATACAAAGAGTTCTCTCGTAGCTTCATAACATTACGTTTGAACCACTGAAGTCATATGGACTATTTTAACGAGGTCCTTAAGGTCTTACAGGAACAACATGCGGGTGAGCAATTAAAGAATTTTCATTTTTGGGTGAACTATCCCTTTAAGTTCTAGGCTATCGTAAACTTTAATGACAAACAGTACATGCTGATGCATTTTAGGGTAAAGTGCCTTGTTCAAGGTCACTACAGTGATAAGAGCCTCTTACAAGAATTTCAGTTTATTAAAGGAGTTTCAGGTTATTTATTGGTGGCATACCATCAGTTACGACAGCAAATCATTTCCACTTTCAACCCACAATTTGTGAAAAAAAAAATGCAGTAAAAGACTTATAATGGAGGCCTAACTGCCATGTGCAATATAGGATTTAAAAGCAGAAATGTCAATCTTTTACGTTAAAGCACTTAAACGTATTTTTCAGAAAAAAAGCCATTTAAGGTGGAATTACTTTGAACATCTGGGTGTGATAATCATATCTTTTAGCATCCACTGCAAGTGCTTTACTATTGAGTAAATTATTTAGTGTGGTAATAGACAGCATGTCAGTGATTACAGTTTCAAAACACATTAAAGTATTATATTTTTTTATTCAATTTTCAGAATACACTCAGAAAGCCATTTCTAGGAAATGAAATATGTAGATCCAAGAAACAAAAATAGCTAAAAATGTATATTCACTAAAGAAATATTCATGACTTAACAGCAGGTAAAAGAAGTATATAACACATCACAATTTTTCCCGGTAAATATATTTCTAAAGGTGCTGTTGACATGAAATTTTCACCAGATGTCGATAACAACCCAAGCAATCCATACATACAAATAAAACAAAACAAATAATATCATAAATTAAGATATGTGTAATAAAATGGAATGACACGGGAAAAAGTATTGAACTACTGAAATGTTTCAATACTTCGTACTAAAGCCTTTGGTGGTAATGACAGCTTCAAGACGCCTCCTGTATGGAGAAACTAGTCACATGCATTGCTCAGGTGTGATTTTGGCCAATTCTTCCACAGAATCTTAAAATCTTGAAGGTTCTGTGTGCATCTTCTATGAACGCTGATCTTTAGTTCATATTTTCTTTTGGAATCAAGTCAGGTGATTGGCTGTGCCATTCCAGTAGCTTTATTTTCTTTTTCTGAAACCAACTGAGAATTTCCTTGGCTGTGTTTGGTATCATTGTCTTGCTGAAATGTCCACCCTTGTTTCATCTTCATCATCCTGGTACTGTAGGTGTTGGGACTGAACCAGCTAATATTAATTTCCACTGACAAGGGTCATGATTGCTCTCTAATTACTGATAGATTTCAGCTGTTGTCTTGGCTTTCCATGCCTTTTGCACCTCACTTTCTTCATGTGTTTAATACTTTCCTTGTGTCATTCCATTTTATCACACCTAACTTAATTAATTAACTTTTGTTTGGTTTTCTTTGTATATATGGATTACTTGGGTTGTTACCGACATCTGGTGAAAATTCCAAGTCAACAGCACCTTTGGAAATATATTTACTGAGAAAAATGGTGACGTGTTCAATTTTACCCGCTGTATATGATTTAAGATGAATTGAGATGTTTTTCTACCTAAAAATTTAAATTCTGTCATTTAATCACCTTTGTGTCCTTCTAAACCTGAATGACTTTCTTCTGTGCAAGATAAAAGAAAATATTTCAAAGAATGTTGGTAACAGGCTACTATTGACTTTTACTGAGAAAAAGAAACACTTCAACACTCCAAATATCTTCTTTTATGTTCCAAAGAAGAAAGAAAGTCATACAGGTTTGGATTGACATGAGGATTATTCTTTTTGGTGAACTATTGTTAAAGGAGAAGTCCACTTCCAGAACAACAATTTACAAATAATTTACTCACCCCCTTGTCATCCAAGATGTTCATGTCTTTCTGTCTTCAGTCATAAAGAAATTATGGTTTTTGAGGAAAGCATTTCAGGATTTTTCTTGTTGATTGGTGCCCCGATTTTAAAGTCCAAAATCCAGTTTAAATGCAGCTTCAAAGGGCTCTAAACGATCCCAGTCGAGGAAGAAGTGTCTAATCTAACGAAACGGTCGGTCATTTTTAAAAAAAAAAATCTGCATACTTTTTAAGCACAAAAGCTCATGTAGCACAGGCTCTGGGATGCGCGTTAACAATGCTACGAATTAGTAATGGGTCGTTCTTGAACGATTCCTTCATTTTGAACAAATCTTTAATGTGACTCGGGAAGAACGAGTCGTCTCAGGGAGTGATTCGTTCAGTTGTGCATGCGCAACATCCTATTAGGTTCTGTACTGGAATTAGTTCACCTGTTTCGAGTCTTTCGGGTTTTTCGCGTTGTTCCTTCATCTTATGGGGCTGTCACGTGATGAACGAATGACTCAAACCCGAAAACTTGTCAGATAAGAGGTGTGGTGAGCTAATCATAGACTAAAGACCCAGGTAAACAATGAATTAATCTTTTCTGTTTCTTATAGCATTATAGTTTTGTCTTGTTTGTAGTGTGATCAATGATCAACGTGTAAACAGTAGATGTCATAGTGAAGTAACACGTAACATTTTAATTATATTTTGCTAAAATGAACGAAATGACTTGAAAAAAGATCCGAGTCGGTAAAATGATCTGAACTTCCCATCACTACTACGAATCACGTGTAAGTTCATCGTCTGTGTACTGAGAATGGCGAAAAGCTCCATCTTATTTTCTCCTACAACTTGAGACGAGGACATCATTGTACCTTTTTGCTTGTAAACAGCATTTCCAAACTTACTTGCACTTTCTTAGTCTTTGCGCATTCGCTTTGTAAACACTAGGTCTGTAGTTCCGCCTATGTTCCACATGACCTTTCAACGTGATTCAATAGTACGTAGCATCGTGGACGTGCATCCCAGAGCTAGTGCTACACGAGCTTTTGTGCTTAAAAAGTATAAACATTTTATTTTCTGAAAAAATGACCAATCGTTTCGCTAGATAAGACCCTTCTTCCTCGGCTGGGATCGTTTAAAGCTCTTTGAAGCTGCATTTAAACTACATTTTGGAAGTTCAAAATCGGGGCACCAGTGAAGTCCATTATATGAAGAAAAATCCTGAAATGCTTTCCTCAAAAACCCTAATTTCTTCACGAGTGAAGACAGAAAGACATGAAAATCTTGGGTGACACGGGGGTGAGAAAATTATTTGTGAATTGTTGTTCTGGAAGTGGACTTCTCCTTTAAAAAAATGTGGTCACACTTTATTTTAAGGTCAATGTCTCCCTATTAACAAACCGTTAACTACAACTTTTGCCTCAATAAACTCCTAATTTGCTGCTTATTAATAGTTAATAAGGTAGTTGTTAAATTTAGGCGGTAGGATTAGGGATGTAGACTATGGTCATGCAGAATATGTGCTTTATAAGCACTAATAAACAAATATGTTAATAATAGACGTGCTAATAAGTAACTACTTAATAGTGAGAACTGGTCACTACACTAAGTGTTACAAAATATTCCACAGCTGTATCGTGACCTGTAAAACCGTAATATTCTTTTGACACTTCACCACCACCATTCAATTCACTTAATACTAGTTTGTTCAACTCCATGTTATTTATCACAGTTTCAGAACACACAGAATGATGATTGGGAAGTAAATGCGCTCTGTGCAATGCTAATTCCGGATGTGCACATATTGAACAAGTCGTGTCTTTGCAGCAAATCAGACATTAGTCCATCTGAGGCAGAAAGTTGCCTCAATGAGCAGAGGCACGCATCAGAGAAGAGAAATCCCTGCTGGAGACCAGCTCGCTCTTTCATCCCAGACACATTTAATGAAATATGGAAGTGCTGAATGTCTCGAGAGGGGAGGGGTGAAGATAGAACCTAGAGTTCCCTTATAAGTGTCTTTCTCAGTTTCTCACTTTCTATGTGTTGGAGTATATAGGTCTGTCTGTCTGTCTGTCTGTCTCCCTCAAATTGTGCATTTAGCATGGTCCTGGTTGCAAAGAAATGGCTTTGATCTCTTTGGCTGTTGCAGACCTCTGCTTTTCACCATTGTAATGGCTAATCCCACGGAGACCTGCGAAATGTGAGGACTTGCCTGCTACAGCCTGGGGTCCAAATGGAAAAGCCTGTTGCTGCTGTGCTGAATTACCCAGGGTTCCACTTTCCTTTCAACTCCCCTTCACCAGATTAGAAATTGCCCCGCGCTCTCGTATCAAGATGCGACCCAGTTCTTCTGCTCCCGACCACTGCTGTGGGTCCAATCAGGACCATGACTGCTGTCTGATTGGTTCTTCGCGTGGGCTCCTCTCAGATACCTCGTGCCAGACCTGTCCATTAACATTTTAGAAACAGAAATCACAGTGGGCATTGAGATCATGAAATGGGCATGCTGGGATATACAGTACCAAGCAACTCTGACTCAACTGGAAAAAATAAAAAATAAATCAATCTGGGTTGAGTAATGATTTTGTCATGTTTTAAGGGAAACAATCTTTTACCAATAAAACAGTCAGTTGTTTGTTTCATTCAATCTAATTTTTTAAACCCCCAAATATTTTGATCCCTTTTCCACAGCTAAAAAGCTAAAAAAAAAAAAAAAAAAAAAAAAAAAAAAAGAAGTGATGTTAACTGAATTGAATTTATAAAGTAAAATATATTCAGAAAATATATATTATTTTATTTAAGTAATTTATAACTTGTAACTTGATGTAAAAAAAAAATAAAAAAAAAAAAAATGAAAAAAAAAAAAAAAAACATTACATACATATTTAAAAAATCGAATTATGATTACTAAAACTAACTAAAATTGGCATAAAAACAGAAAATATGCAAATAAAAACTATTTCAAAATATTTATAAAAACTACATACTAAACAAATATGGCTTCCTAAAATATAAGGAGAGATAAAAGCCCATTTCAACTGTAAGAGAAAATATTAAAAATGATATTAAGACATCAGAAATTGTCATTACACGGAAGCAGCTTTAAAGAGCTTTAAGATATTTTCTCATCAAAACTATAGTATATGCACTTTTTTACTGTTAAAAAGTTGTGTTGTAAATACAATAAAATTAGGACAATTAATTTTTTGCTTTTTTCCTTCCTTTTATTTGTTATGGATACAGGGAATATGTTGATACATCTAGTGCATTTGCATATTTCACAATTTGCATGTTCTCAATATATTTTTCACAAAAAAGTTAACTGAATTAAACAGAATTGAATGACGTAAAATACATTAAACATATATAACTTTTTTATTGTATTATTTTATTAATATCTGTAATATTGTATTATTTTATTTATATATTTTGTACATATATATATATATATATATATATATATACTCAAAAAATATAATTATGAAATATAATTATCAAAATATTAATAAAAACAATATTAACAAAATTATTATTAACAATAAACAAAAAATATTATATCTTATAAAACTTATTAAAATATTAAAAAAATATATCTCAATGATACTAAAATAACACGGCTTCTTAAAATATAAAGGCAAATAAAAGTCTATTTATACTGTAAGAGAAAAATATTAAACATGATATTATGGCACCAAAAATGGTCTTTTATCTTGTCATTATACTGAAGCAGCTTTAATGAGATTTAAGATATTTTCTCTTCAAAACTGTAGTTTATGCATTGTTTGTAACTTGTAACGTGATGTAATAAAAAACTAAACCTGGGAAAAAAAACATCAGGCCTATATACATATTTAAAAAACAAAAAAAATTAAAATTATGAAAAATCACAACAAAATGACTAAACTAACAAAAATTGAAATAAAAACAAGAAATCTGAAAATAAAAACAAATTCAAAATATTAATAAAATCTATATCTCAGTAATACTAAAATAACACATCTTCTAATAGTCAATTAATACTGTAAGAGAAAAATATTAAACATGATATTATCTGAATCTGAATGTAACAAATAATTGTGTAAATGAATGCACATTTTAGCTTCCATAGCTCTAAAAATAAATTTTAAAACTTTTTTTAAAAAAGCAAATTTTTTGTGGACCCTGTAAGACCCCCTTGCCCACCTGAGTCCCCAGTTTGTAAACCCTTGATTTAATACATCTCAAGATGATAAAAAGCATGCAAACGAAACTGTGAAAGCTAACTGTAAATAAAACAGCACACTTCAACACTCAGCGCTGCAGTGCAGAAGCATAAAAATGCAGTTTGATTTTTCCTCTCTACTGAAAATGCTATTACATCCCATTTGCATTTGCACCAGTCTGACTGGATCCATGCAGCACATTCTGAACTCATTTTCAGGAACTTGAAAGTGCACGTATTCAAGTCCACCGATGACCCCAGGCTCCTGGCAATACCTCACTTGAGGTAGTGCGGACATGAGTTCAACCACCCTCCCTGTAAACGTGACCCCAAAGGCCAACAAGGGTGATTTTACATGTGTGAAAACAAAGAAAGCTTTTATGGAAACAGTAGAGCTTTACTGCCTCCACATTCTTCAAAATAAATAAAGCAAACATACAGTAAGTACAAATCAGTAGCACTACAGTGAAACAATTCCAAAGGCATGTTACATGAGTCGTGTCTCAATATAGGACACATATAATGCGTTTACTTGAGATTAAATAAGATGCAGCATATAACAGTCCTGTGCAAGTATTGTTCATAAGCTCACTTACATTACATTAAACTTTCCCACAAAGATCTGAGGAAAAAAGTTGTTATAAAACAATGCACAAGCTTCACATTTTCCTAGGCGATCAAGATTGATCTGCTATTAAGTTGAAAAAATATGTACCAGAACATTAACTGTAAACCAACATCTGCAGTCTGCCAATCACCAGGATGGAGAAATACGTTGCCAGCTATTGTGGTGTAGCTATTTTTCATTTGCTGCCCACTTATGAGAGCAGAGGATTTTTGCGATAATAGAAGAAAGGATGGAAAAAAGTATCTTTGTCAGTGTCAGCTGGAATTTTCATGCGCAAACTTTCCTCATATTTCCATATATCAATCAAATTGGCAAAACATCATTTGCTTATTGGTTCACAGTATATTGTGTAACCAGCAGATTATGCAGCGCATTAGTAGGGCCTTTGTAGAGAGAATTTCCACTAAATTGGATTCACATGCATTCGAAATCACAAGGAAAATGATTGATGATCTTGGCTGTCATACAAAAAGAACATTTTCAGCCACTCTCCTGAATTAAAGCGCTCCTCCGGGACTCTGAAGCAATGAAACTCTGAGGCGTCTTCGCTCTTTTGTGTGAATGAGGACTAGGAAAAGACATCTGTGAGTCTAACTCTCAGGACATACAGTAACAAGTATCAGTAGTCAGAAACATAAGCAAAGGTGTCAAGCCAAAGCAATGAGGCGGGGGAAACTCGCTGCTTTCAACAGCTGTTGTAAAAAAAACAGGATTGTTGGTGTCATGTCAGTAATTCTGTCTGTATTCAGAGTACTATGAATGTTGGCCTAAGGATTACCATACCCATTACCGTAAGTAGGGATTCTGTGAAGAGGACAAGCACGGCGAGGAAAACATGAAGCCGGCAGCTGGATGACAGGACGTAAATCAGAAAAATGAATAAGTGTGGAGTGACAGATCTTCAGTCAGCGGTGGAGTGCAGGGCCTATCAGCCTCACCGGGTGTTTATGAACGAGATGATGAGATGAGATGATATGATATGAGAAGAGAAGAGAAAAAAGATGATGAGCAAAAGAAGAGATGAGGATGAGAAAACGTGACAAGATGACAGGACATGAGAGGAGCCGGGATGAAACGAGCTGAGATGAGATGATAATATGAGAGATGAGAGTAAACAAGACAAGATGACAGCAGATGAGATGATTCAAAAGGAGATGGGATGACAAGTTTAGATGAAATGAAATGAGACGACAGAAGACAAGAATGAGACTTTAAGAAGAGATTAGCCAAGACTATGACAGAAAAGAAAATGAACACTAAATGAGAGATGACACATGATGTATCATTATCATTCTCTCACAATTAGAAATGTAGCAAGGAGATCGGTAAAATAATCAGGGGTTCAACCATAATTTTACAAAGCTACGAAAATACTTTTCGTACGTGAAGAACACAAAAATAACAACTTTATTAAACAGTTCATCTCCTCCGCATCACCCTACACACAGAAAAATAGGGGTTTAAAATTGTACCTTTTGTCGCTGGAGCAGTGCCCTTAAAGGGGTCATCGGATGCCCATTTTGATTCTTTAGGGTCTTAATGAAAAGTCTCTAATATACTTTGGTTAAAAATTCTCAATGGTAGTGTAAAACAGCACCCTTTTTACCTTGCCAAAATCAGCTCTGCAAAAATCATCTCATTCTGGTCAAGGCTGCTTTAAATGCAAATGAGCTCTGCTCCCCCCGCCCCTCTCTTCTCTCTGTGGAGTGACGAGCCTGTTTACTTTAGCCGCATTTAGCCGCGTTTAGCCGCTAAACTTGCTAACTAGCACATTATTAGGAAAGGTGATCTTGAAGATTCATAAAAAACCTTTATACTCACTTCTGCTGTAAGTGAAGCTGGATCACGAATGATTCGAGTGAACATAGACGCATTTATGTAGAGGCGCATTCCATTCACAAACAAACGTAATCCACTGCATCTTCAGCAGCTCAGATGCCAGGAGTAATAACGACCACTATGTTCATTATTATATCTAGCAACACAACACCTCAATCGCTCAATCAGAGATATTCTTGTCTAACTTACATCCCTGCTCCGGCATCACAGCAGTGGAGGTGGGACTGTTACAACTGATCTGAGGTAAGACACTCATGTCAATCAACTATCGTAGGAGCGGCCTCTGTGGGTGTGACGCCAGACATGCATCTGAAAATGGCTCGATTTGAAAAAGGGAATATTATTTTTACAGATTAATTAAAAACCACATGGATTTTTATCATTATAGGGTAAATTTGTACATACACTGCCAACACACATTAATGTTCAAACAACATGTAAAAGTGAACTTAGCATCCGATGACCCCTTTAAAACGACATCTTTGTACCTTTTTTAACCCTAATAGGTACATATTAGTACCTTAGAGGAGTAATATGTACCCTTAAGGTACTAATATGTACCTATTAGGGGTAAAAAAGGTACAAAGATGTCCTTTTAAGGGTACTGCTCCAGCAAAAAGCTGTTGTACCCCAAAAGGTACAATTTTAAAACTTCTATTTTTCTGTGTGTAGCCCCATTTTGGAGAGGATCCCCTAAACGCGAAAGGGCGTATGCTGTTTTGTGTCATCTACGCCACGTGGATACATTTTCTATGTTTATTTACATTTTGATTTATAAATAACAATGTATCTGTGTGTTGCAGCTGACACAGAACAGCATACGCTGTTTGCGTTCAGGGGATACTCTCCAAAAATAAAGTGCTGAATAAAGTCGTTGTTTTTGTTTTCTTTGCGCACAAAAAGAATTTTCATAGCTTTGTAAATAGTGTAAATTATGGCTGAACCCCTGATGTCACATGGAGTATTTTACCGATCTCCTTGCTACGTTTCTGGACGTTGATCGTGTTAAATACATTGCTGTCTTTGGGAGGGTCAGAGAGGTCAGTGGTTCAACCATAATTTTATTTAGAAAGATGTTGGATTTAATTTAAAATATCTTAATTTGTGTTCCGAAGATGAACGAAGGTCTTGCGGGGTTGGAATGACATAAGAACAAATGTTTCTTGGGCACTAAATCAGCATATCGGAACAATTTCTGAAGGATCTTGGATCATCTCAGGAAGAATTTACATTTTAAAATATAAGAAAATAAAAATGTATTATTTTAAATTGTATTTCTGAGCAAATAAATTCCTTAGTGAGCATTAGAAACTTAATTCAAAGACATTGTGTGTGTAATATATTAATGTATATTAGTGCTGTCAAAATTAGCATGTTAATGCAATTTAGTTAATTTTTCCAGTTTTAACAGCATTAAAAATATTTGGCATTGGCAAGGTTAGAGTTGGCCACCCCACTCACAACTGCTGCTTTTGTCTCTTTTTTTCTTGACAAGAAGTGTGAACGAGAGACTTTTCAGATGTGCAGTCCAACTTCTGAATTAAACTATGCGGCAGATCCGCACACGTTCAGCAGTGGCAGCTCTTAAAGTAATAGCAGCCGAATGTTTCTACATGAATTTGAAGATTGAATGTGAAAAAAACTGCAATATAAAAGCATATTTAAAAACTTTAATGTTAGGTGGAATTACCTGCAATGAATCGTGATAAATAAACAAATCTAATTGTCAGTGAAACATAATACTTCCACAAAACATACATTTTCTCTAAAAGTTATCAAATATTATACCAGTTCATAATAAGCTAATTCAATTTTAAGAAGAGAAGAGAAGAGAGATATGCTATTATGGATTCAGTCTGTGACATCATACGTCATAGGCAAGACTGGTGGAGTGGAAAAGTGGGTGATAAGTGGGAACACTTGATATGGAATATCATTTGTTCATCACACTCAAATTGTCATGTGTTCATAGTTGCACATAGTAAAGGTCTGATCTCATGCAGACCTGAAGTAGAAAAGTCTCTGAAGTGGTTTCAGCTCTCAGGCTTCTTCTGAACTCTGTACATGTATTCAGCGACACCAAGGTTTGTCCTTCCACACAGGATGTGATCTCGCAAGCGCTCTGAATTTTTCATTCAAGCTGTGAAGGCCAAAATGAGACAAAATGGAAACTGGACTTGATCATTTGAAACTCTTTCCTGTCTGATGAAAAGTGTACATTTTGCATTTCGTTTTCATAGCAACAAATTTGTGTTGAGAACATCTGCCCTGTTTCTCTGAAGAAAAGGGGCCTATTTATTGCAGTGATGCATTAAATTCAGCCAATTTTAGAGTCACCAAGAGAAGAAGACTCAGAGTATTTCAACATTTGATACGTGCATAGAAATGAGATGAAAATCATCCTCTCAGGTTTATAGGGGGATGAAGCACACACCTCCAGGACATGTTTTCCAGGAGTTTTCATCTGCCATTCACTTTTCAGTATGAAAACTGCAGATGACCTGTTGCATCTTAAAAACCGTTCCCGGTCATGTCTCAGCCATGGAAGCTCAGAAAAAGCAGGAGAATTGATATTCCGTAAAAGGCTTGTGTCTTTCTCCTGTCACTGGCGTCTGTTCCATCCAAAGGAACTGATGAGAAAATGTTCCTGTCAATACTTCAGCCTCCAATCATCCCTGATCACTCAGGCATGGAGTTTTCCACGCTGTCACCTCCCTTACCACCCACACTTTTATCTATTTTATCAGCTAAATTGCAGGATTATAGATTATAGGTTGCATTTCAGTTCATTTGACAGAATCATTCATGTCTACAGCTATTAACATCCAAGCGATGCACTGGAATGTCCCAAAATGTTCTAGTGGTAATTAAGAGCTAAAGAGGTTTCATAACCCAACAGGTCACTGAGAGTTGAAGACATTTTATTTCACATGCATGTGAATTTTGAATGAAGCCAGCACTGAGTTGCAAAACTTAACAATTATTGAAAAAAGTAATACTAATAAGTAACTATTCCTAACTGCAGTGGTGCCAGCATTTAGCTGTATAACCTGACATTTAATTATTTTTCTTTTTACTATTGTTATTATTATTAATTATAAATAACATAACAAATGACTATTGCCTTAAACAATATAAAAAAAGATAATACATTTAGAAAGGATAAAAACTAGCTTTAAAGCCAGGGTTGGGGCATGTAAAAATCTGGTCAGAAATTCTTATAGTTTTCATAAAATTAATATTCTGTGATGAAAAATTATCTTGGTAATAATAAACAATAAGAGACAAAAGATTCCTAATGGCAATGATACCATCATTTAGTTAATAAATTTAGTAATAAATGACTATTAACTTAAACAATATAAATAAAAATAAAATATGTTTGGAAATGATAAAATATAGATTTGATATATAATGCTAGCTTTAAATATAATAATAATAAAAATAATAATGCTAATAGTAATAAATTAAAAATTATACAATTTTATTTATTTATTTATTTATTCGTTTCAAGCATTTATTTATTTATTCTTTAGTTTCAAGCATTTTCGAGCATTTTAGGTGTTAAACTTGACATTTTTTATTATTATTATTATTATTATTAAATAATATAATAAATGACTGTTAACTTAATATAAATAAAAAGAAGATACATTTAGAAATTATAAAAACTAGCTTTAAATATAATAATAATAATAAATACATTAAAAAATCTATACTTAGTTTAGTTTGCTATTTTAATTTTTAATTATTAGTTTCAAGCAATTTAAGCATTTTCAAACATTTTAGTTGCTAAACTTGACATTTAATTATTATTATTATTATTAAATATTAAATAATATAATAAATGACTATTAACTTAAACAATATAAATAAAAAGAAACTACATTTAGAAAACCAGCTATTAAAAATAGCTATTAAAGATGATACAATTATATTTTATTTTAGTTTGTTTATTTAGTTTTTAATCATTTGTTTCAAGCGTTTTATTTATTTATTTATTAGTTTAAAACATTTTTAGCATTTTCAAGCATTTTAGTTGTTAAACTTGACATTTAATTACTTCGATTATTATTGTTGTTGTTACTACTACTACTATAATTTATTATTAAATAATATAATAAATAACTATTAACTTAATATAAATGAAAAAAACATCTAGAAAATCTAAAATAATAATAATAATAATAATAATAATAATGTTTTGTTTTTCTTGTGAAAATGTCAGGGTTGAGTTAAGTAAAAATCCCTATAGTTGAGACCTGCTAAGTTTTCATCAAATTAATATTATGTAATAAAAATTAAGAAAAACATTAAACCCACAGGTGTTTCTGCATTAAAATGCATTAATTTTAAGGGATAGTTCATCAAAACATGAAAATGTACTCATCCTCATGTCATTCCAAATCTGCATGATGTTCTATGAAAAATCTGAACAACATGTGCAGTTTAAAAAAAAAAAAAATCAGAAAAAAGTAAATGTAAATATGGAACAATGTTAGGTTATTTTATTTTTGAGTGTACTATCACTTTAATGCCACCCTCACTGCTATGCAGACAACAATGAACATTAGATTGAGCCCAACACAAAAGTTTCAAGAAGTCAAAAGTTAATGAAATTATCCTGAATGAAAGCACATTGACAACATGCCTACAATTTGGGATACTGGCAAGTGATTATGGTTTTGATTAACATATGTGATCACATTTCACCAACGTCTGTCCTTGGTAATGTAAGAAAAGAAGGTCTCATTATTACAGTGTTTGGAGCCCTGAAGCATATCTTTTCCTCACGGTACGTGACCCCAATCAGCTTAGAATTGATGAGATACTGTAGACGCAGGCCTGCAGCTGGCTAACCGGCACACACGGTCTATGGAAAGTTCCAGACAATCCATGACGACTTTCTTTGAACTCCTGTAATGAGGTTATTTATCAGACTTCCATCTTCTACAATGTAACAGACTGTGAAAGGGTTTACGTGAAGAGCTGGAGACAGAATATTTCCACCGAAGCACTGATGAAAGCAGCACTGTGTGGCGTCTCTAAAGTGACCGTGTAAGCTGCTAACCGCCGAAGCCCACATTTTAATAAGATCAAGCTACACAACATGGCCTCAAACAAACAAAAAGTCTAGAAAATAAAGTCAAATACTACGTACAGCTCTTCTAACTACTGAATGAGCACAACGCAGAATCAATGAATCTTTTTGACTGACTCATTCAATAGAACCAGTTCATAAGAGTCATTTTCTTGCACTGTCGTGTACAGGAAACGCTTGAGCACTGACAAAATCACAGATGCACACAAACAAAGCTTCCCCAACTAGATTTTAAATTACTGTTGCACATTCTGAGTCATATTCTGGAGTCCTGAAACAGGGAGCACTATGAATTCATGCACATGAATCTCCTGAACCGATTATTGATTTGCGATCAATCTTAAAGGCAAGACATTATCCCTTCCTCAAATACTGCAAGATTTCACTCTACATCCTCTCCTCCACAGGCTTGAGAGGGCAAAATGTTTTAAATCAGTCAGCACAAAGCCTTATTCTGTTTTTTTCATGACCAAGACTTGATTTGTAAGTTAAAAGGCTGTTTTGCGGGTTAATAATTCAGAGTGTCCTAGCCATGAGAGGAGTAACTCTGGCGGTCTGAGGGGGGAGTAGAAGCACTAAGAAGTGGATCGATTAATCATACGGAAGGATACACGTCTTCTTTATCAAACTGGGCTTGCTTTTGGGGTGGAAGACTAGGTGCAGAAAACTGTAATCAGTGACAGCTTATAAAGAAGGCTTAGGCTGTTCTTCTATATTTAAGGTCATACATTTTTGCAAAGCACAGCAGACTGTAGATTTGAAAAATGCACATAATTATCTAATCTTTGGACTTTATATTTTGGCAAACTTGCAAAAATGTCGCTCTCATTTTGCCAAGCCCACATTCAAATCTGTCCTGCATTTGTCTGGAGATTGAAACATACAAAACTAAGAAGCATATTTACATGTAAATCCCAGCTAACAGTGAATAAAATGACATATAATGATATATATATATATATATATACAACAGTTCTTTCTGGTCCTCAAATCTGATTGGCTGAGAGGAGTGCAATATTCTCATACTGGAACGCCAACCACTTCAGTGTTTCATCACTGACAGCGAGTGTCATGGTGGATGCTAAAATCCACTATAATTTCATAACTAATACAGTTTTTGTGTCACAGAATGTGGTCTTAAGAGATTTTTAGGCAAGAATGTATCCCTTTAGACTTTAAATATGCGGTATGTTAATAAAGATAACGTCTGTTTGAACATTTGCTTCGATGTTTTCGGAGATGTGAACTCCAGTGCGTCAGCGGCCGTTTTGTGCTCATGAACCTGCCGAGAGCTGCCTTACCTTTGCCGCTGACTCTGATGTCTCTATAGTGGTTAAACACTTTTGTCTTAATAATCTATTATTTATTCCAAAGCAAATTGTTTTTCACATCACGTCATATTTTATGTAAATTTAATGCTGTATATCAGAGTGATGCCTTTCTTCATCTTGAAGAATCTGCAAAATGTTAGTTATTTTACTAAAATAATAGGGATCATATAAAATGCATGTTATTTTTTTAGTATTTAAGTTATTTATTCATTCTGACTTAATTCTCACAATTCTGACTGAATAACTGTTATAAAGTCAGAATTGCGAGAAATAAACTAAAAAAAGTCTGAATTGCAAGTTTATTTCTCAAAATTTCGAGACATAAATTAGCAATTGCGACTTTATATCACACAATTCAGATATCTCCCAATTCTGACTTTATACCTTGCAAATGCAAGTTTATATGTCAAGTGAGTTAGAATTGTGAGTTTATTTCTCAGAATTGCGAGACAAAAACTCAGAAATGTGACTTTATATCACGCAATTACTTTATATCTCCTAATTCTGACTTTATAACTCACAATTGCGAGTTTATATCTCAAGAAAGTCAGAATTCCGAGTTTATTCAAACAGTTTTCACACCCCCCAGTTCTTAATGCATTGTGTTTTCTTCTGAAGCATCAGTGAGCATTTGAACTTTCTGTAATAGTTGCATATGAGTCCTTCAGTTGTCCTCAGTGTGAAAAGATGCATCTCAAAATCATTCAGACTCTGTTGGAAAGGGTTCAAATAAACAAAAATGCTTAAAAAAAAAAAACACAGAATTTGTGAGACCTGGAGGATTTTTCAGAAGAACAGCAGGCACCTTAACTGTTCAGGACAAAGCAGGGACTCATGAACACCATCACTAAAAAAAAAAAAAAAAACCACAGCTGTGGCTCATTCAGGTAACAATACAGTATTAAGAATCAAGCATATGCAAACTTTTGAACAGGGTCATTTTTATAAATTCAACTATTATTTTCTCTTGTGGACTATATGTAAACATAATTTATGTAAAAGATCTTATTCAGCTCAGTACTAAATAAAAAAATATCATGCATTGTGTATGATCCCTCTTGTTTTGGTAAAATAATTAACATTTTGCGGGTTCTGCAAGGTGTATATACACTTTTGGTCTCTCGAAATGTGCTGTATGTGTGCCCGCGATTTCACGTGATAAAATGAGAAAACGCTTATATTTGAAAAAGCAACACACGCAGAGCATATTCTATTCTAATGACATGCAATGATAAGCCTTTCTAAACCTGTTGTCCAACAAAAGAGTTATAAAAACAAAATTTAAAAAACATTAGAACTTCTTTTTAATTCACAACATCAGGCGAGTGTTTAAAATAACTTCCTCATGTGATCTGATGTGGATTCTTATCACAGAATGAGGCAGACAATAAATTCTATACTCATATTCTATGTATGTCGATTAGCAATGGCTTATGAAAATACACGAGATGGCTTGAAGAACACAGATAAACCATATATTATTGCAGACGAGTGTTTATTGTCCTTACATTTCATCATTTAAAACGTTTAACGTTATATCTTGGTTTTATTCAGTTACAGCAATAGCGATGCCTTTATCCATATTAGAGAAGCTGGAATGGAAGGTCATCAGTTATACTACTTTGACGCATATGTGGATTTTCTGCACGAGGGCACCCTCTGGCATCCAGTATAAATCAAACCCATTCTATTTTGCGTAAAAAACGAAAAAATAATACCTCTCAAAAGAAAAATTAAGCAGACATATACTAAACCACGCTTTTTCCAGTGTACAGAGGTTTACGGGAGTGTTTTGTTAATTTGTTGCAAAAAAAAAAACAAAAACACTGAAGTATTGCACTGTGGACTGTATTGTTGCATCCCTAGTAGCAATACGAATATACTTTTTGTATCCATGTTTATGTAAAAATATTATATATTTATTTTATGTCATTTCATGTCAGTTATATTTCATCTTCACGTTTTAAATTATATAAAACGCATATGCTTATTTTATTGTGCAAAATGCAAAAGCTATAGACAAAATGTGAATGCTTTCATTGCCTGAAAATGTAAATATGCAGATAATATCAGACTGAAAAGTTTGCATTTGCAGAAACTTGAACTATCAACAAAATTGAATCTTTACATGAGTTGCATCAACAACGTCTATGGAGGTCCTTCATAAAGTGATGTCATGTTTAGTAGTCGTTTTGATTAAGAAAACCTCAATAAATTTGTGTTTGTACCAGTTTACATGTGTGCTAATTGGTGCCAAAACAGTTCAGATATGTTTGTTGTCATGAAAAGTTGGAGAGGCCATGAGGATGACAGAAGTTAAACATCATTAAACAGTGCACAGCAGGCCAGTGTTAATAAAAGTGTTCTGGCTCACCGTACCTCAGTTTGCTTGCTTAACTAAGAAGTACGTCTAAAAAGAGAATGAAGAAATAGACACAACAAAGAGAATCCAATTCTCTCAGAACACGCCCTTCTCCAGTGAGACTATGAAGGTCATGAATGCTCGGGGGATATAATCCTCTGCAGAAGAGACAGTGTTGCCCTCACTGCAGTCAGTAGGATAGAGAGAGAGAGAGAAAACATGTTTTAGATGTTCTTTGAGGTTTCTGGGAAACGCGATAGGGCTGGCAAACATGCTCCCTAGAAGCAACCCCCCTCAAACTGGGCCGAACAAAGCGGAGGAGTCTCACAGTGGAGCAGTGGCAGATGGAGAACGTCTACTGCATTCAGATTTCCTGCTTCATTCTACCTCCATTTTACTAAAATTCTATTGGAAAACACAACTTCTACAGTTGTCTTATGGCCCATAGAAAAACACATTACTGCTGTCGCTTTTCATTTGTTGAATCTTGTTACTGTGTTTGCGAGGCAGTCTTGTACTGATATTCCTCGATCATTCTGATTAAGGTTTTGTTCCCTAACCCAAAGCATTCAACTTCTACTATCAGTTCAGCTTGAACTACTTCACATACAAAACCCATTCAAAGTTTTGTAGACATTTAGAGTCTTATGGTCATTTCACACCAAACAATGCTTTGTTTTGTTTTTTCATCCATGAAAACACCAACCAAAAAGATTTGAGCTTTAGGTCACAAATTCAAAGCTATGGAAGCCCATTTCTGCCACTGAATAAAAAAAATTCTGACTTTTTTCTCAGAACTGCGTGATATAAACTCACAATTGCGAGTTATAAAGTCAGAATTTTGAGACATAAACTAACATTTCTGACTTTTTGCAAGATAAAAACTGGCAAATCTGATCTGAGTTTATATCTAATAATTCAGACTTTTTTCTTGCAATTCTGACTTTTTTCTCAGAATTGTGAGATTGCAAGTTATAAAGTCTAGTTTTGAGGGGGGAAAACCTTGATATGTTCTCAGAATTGCGAGTTTATTCTGACTTAATTCTGACTTAATTCTCACAATTCTGACTTAACTGTTATAAAGTCAGAATTGTGAGAAACTAAAAAAAGTCAGAATTGCAAGTTCATTTCTCAGAATTGCGAGACATAAACTAGCAATCGTGACTTCATATCATCCAATTCTGAATTTATAACACAATTGCGAGTTTATTTCTCAGAATTGTGAGTTAATTCAGACTTACTTCTCACAATTCTGACTTAACTCGCAGCTGCGTGTTATAAAGTCAGAATTGCAAGAAATAAACAAAAAAAGTCAGAACTGTGTTTATTTCTCCCAATTCTGACTTTCTAACACAATTGTGAGTTTATATCTCAAGAAAGTCAGAATTACGAGTTTATTTCTCAGAATTGTGAGTTAATTCAGACTTACCTCTCACAATTGTTTGTTATAAAGTCAGAATTGCAGGAAATAAACAAAAAAGTCAAAACTGCAAGTTTATTTCTCAGAATTGTGAGACATGAACTCGCAATTGCGACTTTATATCAAACAATTCTGACTTAATGTCTCAGAATTGCGAGTTGATATCTCCAAATTCTGACTTTATACCTTGCAAATGCAAGTTTGTATGTCAAGAAAGTCATAATTGCAAATTTATTTCTCAGAATTGCAAGACATAAACTCAGAAATGCAACTTTACATCATGCAATTCTGATTTAATTTCTTAGAATTGCGAGTTTATATCTCCCAATTCTGACTTTATAACTCACAACTGCAAGTTTGTATCTCAAGAAAGTCAAAATTGTGAGTTTATTTCTCAGAACTGTGAGTTAATTCAGACTTACTTCTCACAATTCTGACTTAACTCAGAATTGCAAAAAATTAAAAAAAAAAAAAAAAAAAGTCCGAACTGCTGGTTTATGTCTCAGAATTGCGAGACATAAACTCGCAATTGCAACTTTATATCACGCAATTCTGACTTAATTTCTCAAACTGTAAGTTTATATCTCCCAATTCTGACTTTATAACTCGCAATTGCAAGTTCATGTCTCAAGAAAGTTTGGATCACACAGTTCTGAGAGACAGGAGGAAACGGGCTTCCATACAAAGCTACTGCAGCTGCACATTGTAATTTTTGTTTAAAATATGACTCCTATTAATGTACATAGCACATACACTACTGTATGGTCTCAGTGAGAAATAATTTATTTACCAGGGAGGCATTAAATTGCAAAAGTGCCAGTAAAGACTTAATACTTATATTTTAAATAAGTTTCTTTGTTTGTTTTTTACTTTTTATTCATCAAACAATCCTAAAAAATTAAAGAAATGAGAATTGTTTCTTGAGTATTAAATCAGCATATTAGAATGATTTCTAAAGTGACACTGAGACTAGAGTAATGGAGCATCACAAAAAATAAATTTGACTTTAAAATATATTGAATTAGAAAACAGCTGTTTTAAATGATAATAATATTTCACAATATTACTTTTTTTAAATCTTACGATAGTAAGATTGTGTGTATGTAAAAAATATAATTATGTAAATATGTTGCATACATTAATATATAAATGTAATTCATAATTTTGCTCATTTATAAACTTATAACTGAATTATGCGTCTATTATATAATGGCATTCATGTACTGTAGCTAAAGCAGTGACACTAGCATAGCCAAGGCCGTAAGTTTGATTGCAAATGCATGAACTGATAAAATTCATAACATTAATGCGATGTGAGACACTCTGGATCTGTCAAATGCATAAATATAAAAATAAAAATCTTGTACTTGAAATAATTGCAGAGTATCACTCGATTTCCCAAATAATGCATAAATGCTTGATTATTTGCTTGTTTAAGCCATTGCAAAACAGATTTACACAATATCGAAACAATATCTGAATCTGTAACCACAAATTTTTACCACCGTTCAACAGTTCAGTCAAATCCCTCAGTGCTCACTGGGAGACGGTTTACAGTGTGACATGGAATCTCAGAAAAAAGCAACACATTAAAAAAACATTATTAAAATGGAAAGACATAAATAGTTGTAGAATTCTAGGTATTTTATATTAAAATGACAATAGTGTGATAAAGCCTAGTGAACAAGCTGAACTGAAAATGAATATACCTGCAGAACTTCCAGACAGCTCTAGAAAAGGAAGAGGCCTTCTAAGGTAACAGCATTGTGTATTTTGGGACACTATTAGCATTCACACACATTAGCTGTTTGATTTCTACTAATACAGCCTTGCTGGGCAAGAATCCTCATCTTTATTCATAGCCATTCTTGTTCTTCCCGTCACATTGAGAAACATCATTTCAGCCAATTCTTTTGATAAAGAAAAGCCTGCTATATCACTTCTGTCACGCCATTGTGTCTCTATTACATATTTTTTCTTCTCTCATATCCTTCAGTGTTACAGAAAGCTGATGCAAAACATCTTAATCTCAAGCTTTCCAGCTCAACAGATCTCACATCTCAAAAAATATAGCTCTCTCTGCAAAGCCTTTAATTACTTTCTAGCAATGCTCACAGAGCTGAATGACTTCGCAGGTTCTTTTTGCCTTTGTTATTGGACTGGCTGCAGTAATTAGACAAAGATTTTATCTGTTGGTTATGGATGGACAGAATGGACCAATTCCAAATGGCACTTTTGTGCCCCAGAAAGGCCACTGCAGAACTCGTACAGTTGGTTCCAAATGAAAATAAGCAAATGGATCCCTTAACGTACGGCCTGTAAGGTGGTAATTGAAGTGTACAGGAAGTGGTTACTCAAGCGTTTTTTTTTTCTTTTTCTTTTTTTAAAAAGTGTTTTTAAAAGCATTTTTTCCCCATTATATTTATTTTACTGCATGTCTATCATGACAACTGTCAAAAGATTTTATCATGATAATGGATATGACAATGTTAATGTATTTGGTCTTGGTGGAATAGATGTGCTACGCTGCTGAATTGCTGCTGCTGTTGGTCATTGCTGTTGCTGTAGATTATTACTGCTGCTGCAAAGCAAGTAGCAAGTACTTCTGCTGCACAAATAGCATATACAGAATAATAACCAATAATAACATATATATACAGGTGGAGATGGGGAGGTAGAGGGTCTCAGAGGAACTCTGATAGCATGCTGCAAAATACTCTAGTGAATGCTAACCAGCCATTTAAATATAGAGCAGTAAGCTCATTGGCTGTGTATCCAACATCAACCAATCAGCTTGTGCCAAGTAGTTTACTGCTGTGAATATCATCAGTTTGCGTTAATGACCCATCAGACTGCGCCATCTAGAGTTTCATGACAGAACTTGGTATTTGTGTGAAAATGTGAAAATGACTGTAGACATTCCTGCATATTTTTATAAGATTTCTGACACACACTGCACAAATATTAATGCACAAGTACTTTTTTATTTTTTGAAAAACATTTTTTCCTTAATTCAAGCACGTAGCACTAAAACCCTATTGTAATTATTATAATGGCCAAAAAGGGACGCAAAGGGACGCCAAAACGTTTGAAAGGGGCAGGGCTCCCATTACTAAACTGCTATAGCTTTTGAACGTAATGAGATATCTTCGCCCAACTCACAGCGCGAATGTAAGAGCTGAATCTGAGGTCACACGAAAAAAGTTGGAGCAGCAAAGCATAGCTTGGCCACTTGGTGATGCTATAAGGAGGGAAAAAAATTATACAACCATAATTATGCAACCGTTCGTCCTATTGACATGAAAATTGGTATGCACGGTCTTGATCCAAAGTGCCACAAGTGGCTATAAGGACATTTGCATATCTCAATCAAAAAACATGGCCGGCATAGGCCGATGAACTTTGAGCACCTATTAGACAATGGTAATGGAGGTCGATTGTAACAAAACTCGGTAGACCTGTTTGCTCACTGCCCTAAAAGTCTGTGAGAAATTTTAAAGGGGTCATCGGATGCCCATTTCCACAAGTTGATATGATTCTTTAGGGTCTTAATGAAAAGTCTATAATATACTTTGGTTAAAAATTCTCAATGTTTGTGTAAAACAACACCCTTTTTACCTTGCCAAAATCAGCTCTGCCAAAATCATCTCATTCTGGTCGAGGCTGCTTTAAAATGCAAATGAGCTCTGCTCACCCCGCCCCTCTCTTCTCTCTGTGGAGTGACGAGCTTGTTTACTTTAAGGCGCATTTAGCCGCATTTAGCCGCTAAACTTGCTAACTAGCACATTATTAGGAAAGACGATCGCAAAGATTAAAAAAAAAACTCTTATACTCGTAATCTACTGCATCTTCAGCGGCTCAGATGTCAGGAGTAAATAACGACCACTATGTTCATTATTACATCCAGCAACACAACACCTCAATCGCTCAATCAGAGATATTCTTGTCTAACTTAGATCCCTGCTCTGGCATCAAAACAAAGAAGGCGGACTATTACAACTGATCTGAGGTAAGACGCTCATGTCAATTAACTATCATGGGAGCGGCCTCTGTCAGTGTGACGCCACAACGACAGTCATCTGAGAATGGCTCGATTTGAAAAAGGGGATATTATTTTTACAGATTAATTAAAAACCACTGCAGGGATTTTTATCATTATAGGGTAGATTTGTACATACACTGCCAACACACATTAATGTTCAAACAACACGTAAAAGTGAACTTAGCATCCGATGACCCCTTTAAAGAAATCGGGCACTGGGGGGCGATAACGATATACTGCATGGTTTTTCCACACGTACACACAATATTCGTATCATACAATAGACCTCTTTCCAACAACTTTGCCTCTAGAACCACTGCTGTCAATCAAACCATTTGTTAAATGACTGAGAAAATGTAATACAATTTTGGCAAACTAGTCCTAGGTTTTTGGCTCAATCTGCAAAACACCGAAAAACCCTGCAGTACAATTCTCTGGACTCTCTAGGTCAATAATTATTTTAAAAAAGTTGAAATTTACTCTTTGGGAAGCTATAACAGGGTATAACCACAAATAACAATAAAACTACTTGAAATCGGGATATGATTGTTCAGACTGAATCACGTTTCCAAAAAATATTTTAAACCACAGAAAAATGGATTCCATGTGGGGTTTTGCTGTTCAGACTTTAAACAACTAAACATATTTGAGTCATATAGTCTAAAAAAATCTACTGTCTGTCTGAACAAATCTTAACTGTAACATTTACTTCCCCAGATTTTTAACTTTTTTTTTTTGGCCAATTTAAAGCTTTATAAGTGCTAAAGTGAAATGTTGAAGGGTGGCCAAAAACCCATCCAAATTTATTATATTCCTTGACATTAAAAACAGACATCAATAAACACTGGCCTGCATACAGTAAGTCAATGATCCTTTCACTGCATACTGCATAAGCCAGCGACCCCTCCTTGGCAATGTCCATTATCAGCTGAAAGAGTCAATGAAGAGATTTCCGGCTCCAACTGACCTATGAACAAGCAAATAAATGATCGCAGAACCCCAAGTTGCCCTTTTCACCAACACTTATCCTAGATACCGCTCATATCGATTATCTCCGAATATGCTGACGGATACGGCACAGATCCGCTTCCGCTAAATATTCACGATCATATTCAGCAGCCTGCGGGAGTATCCTCATTGTTTTCAGACAGCAAGTGCCTATGAAAGATAAGGATTTATTTTAAAAGGCACACCATTAGAGCATTTGGGTTCAATTTGCTGATCTGCACATGAAAGCTGCACGCTGATAGTCCGGTTTAAAACCCAGTGCCAGAGTATGTGATGTACCTCTCCGGTATTAATCACACTATTACAAGCACAAATACAGATGGCACGTTACTGTAAGACCCAAATAGGACACACATGCTCACTGATGCTCACTGAGATCTCTCGGCGGAGGCCCCACGACGGCCCACATTTGCGTGTAAAGACATAAAAGTGTTTCATTTCTGGAATAAATTGAGTGGGACTGAATGAAGACAGATTTCTGTGTTTTTTCATCCTCAAATCTCACAAAAAGCAAAGTATTTTTAGAGGGAGACTCCGTGTGCGCTCAACAGTTCTAAATCAGCGTAATTTGCGAGTGGATATCTGGTTTTCTGTTTACCACGACTAAAAGTTGACCCACATTTAGATACATTTTCACTGAATTTATTGAGTGTCAAAAATATTTTAAGGAGTTATACAGTATCATACAACTGACAAGCTCTGTAAACTGTATTTTAATGAGGAAAATGGAGAAACTAGTTACCAGATGATGGGGGGAAAGAGTATGTTTTAGTTTCCATCCATATTGCTTTTGTTTCCAAGACTGTCATGTCCATCATTTTGAAGTAATATTCATGCTGTAAACAAACTATAACAATAAAAGAAGCTGTGGCATCTGTTTATGATAAACAAAGAATTGATTTAGAACATTCCGGAACGTAATAAAATAAATAAATTGGAATACGCGAACATTTGAAATTAATAAAATGCAAATTAACACAAAAAGATTACTTTGAAATTCAAGTTTAACACGCATGCTATTTGGTAAACATTATATCATTGCATGATTCTGAGTACAAAATGTTTAGCACATGCACTTTTTTTATTTTTTTCCAAAATGAAAATGACAAAAAAATATTTATTATTTATTTTACTAATGGTGTTTTATATTTTTTAAAAGCATTTCTCCTTAACATTCATTTTATTGTATTTATATATTTTTTTCTGATTTCAAGTTTATTTTAATACATTTTATTTACTTTTTATTTGAATTAAAATGTGAAACCATTAGGACCAAAGCTTTTAACAGACTTTATTAAACGTGGTTATTTAACGGTTCAACTTATGCATTTGCGTTGAAATGACTGTACACGTTGCAGCAAATTTTGTGTATGACTTGCACAAATACTTTTTTTATTTTTTAAAAATATTTTTTCCTTAATATTTATTTTATACAATCAAATTTAACACTTAAAGAAACCTTGGCATCTGTTTATGATAAACAAAGTATTGATTTAGAAAATAATAAAAGATTACTTTGAAATTCAAGTTTTACAGAATTAAAGATGTAACATGCATGCAATTTGGTAAACACTGCATGACATGGAACACAAAATGTTCAACAATTTTATAAAATGTTATAAAATAGATGTATTTTTTTTTAATAAATATTCATCATTTATTTTAATAAAATATTTAAAAATACACTACCAGTCAAAAGTTTTCGAACAGTGAGATTTTTTACCTTTTTTAAAGATTTTTTTGCATTTATTTGATCCAAAAATACAGCAAAAGCAGTAATATTGTGAAATAGTTTTACTATTTAAAATAACTGCTTTCTGTTTGAATATATTTTAAAATGTAATTTATTCCTGTGATCAAATCTAAATTTTCAGCATCATTACTTCAGTCTTCAGTGTCACATGATCCTTCAGAAATCAATAATCAATATTTAAAACAGTCGAGTAAATTTTTTCAGGTTTCTTTGATGAAAAGAAAGATCCAAAGATCAGCATTTATCTGAAATAAAAAGCTTTTGTATAATTTTTGTATCTTTTTTTTTTTTTTTTTTTTGAGAAAGAAATTGATACTTTTACTTAGCAAGGATGTTTTAAATTGATCAAAAGTGATTATATAGTGTTACAAAAGATTTATTTCAGATAAATGCTGTTTTTTTTTAAACTTTCTAGTCATCAAAGAAACATGAAAAAATTCTACTCAGTTGTTTTCAACATAATAATAATAAATGGGTTTTTTTGAGCAGCGAATTAGAATATTAAAATGATTTCTGACGGATCATGTGACTGGAGTAATGATGCTAAAAATTCAGCTTTGAATTCACAAAGCAGTTATTTTAAATAGTAAAAATATTTCAAAATTTTACTGCTTTTGCTGTACTTCGGATCAAATAAATGCAGGCTTGGTGAGCACAAGAGACTTTAAAAAAACATTAAAAAACTGGCAGAGTCTTTATTAATATTTTTATTTATTTAAACTGTAAATTTAAATGATTCTTTAACATAATCATCAGGCCTCTAACTCTTAATTCTATCCTCATCACTTAGAATACAAGAACAGGTACAATTAAAGAATTGAGACATCACACTCTTTTTATTCCTAATTACCCTGAAACAGATGGCAGTTTATCAAAGTGTTTTCTGATATTTTAAGAAGTCTGCGTGGGACTGATTATTCTTTTTCTAGTGCAATAAACTGTGACACTTTTACAGTTAAATCACAGAGTTCTTGCTGTCTCTGTTACAAACTCTGCTTTTACAAACTCATCAAACACAAAGGCGTTACCGAACGCCAGATGTGCCGAACGTGACCCCCTGTACCTGCTGCTGCAGCATGCGCACATACATATGACAGAATGTATATCTCCATATGAGATATCTGTATATATACGTTGGCTTGCAGGTGTTTCAGACCCATTTACACATATGCACTTACATGCATACACTAAAACACTCATGTATAAAAAGAGCTGTATTCTATCACTGTCACGCTGGGGAGGGGTTGATGTAATATTATGATTTTCCCTTCCTCTCCGCTAAATGGCACAAACTCTGGCTAAAAATGTATGCTCATGCGTGAAATCTCCCACAGACTGTTACGCTTAGATGGACATAAATTATTCACAGTTGCCCCCTTGCCCCCGTTAAAAAAGCTTGGGGAATATTACTGACAATAATCTTAACACTAGATTTTCATATGCAATAAACCCACTGTCATTATTTAGAGCTTGGTTAAAAACAATATAGAATGAAAAACCTCACTTTTATGAGAGCTAAAGTCATTCTGCATTCTTAGCGGTAACAGCACGGGAATTATCACATAGAGTTAACAATTTCAAACCCGATTTATTTATTTCAAAGCCCTGCCTCCAATGCATTTCAGGCTGGGTTTAGTACAGAGGATCAATCTGTCGCAGGCCTTTGAAGCAGACACTGCTCTTAATGAGTTGCAGCACAGCATATGGTGTAATGCATTTCAGTTTCCAAAGAGCGTCAGACAATATGCCACATGAAAGCTCTGTGTCCAAACTAAAAGCAGAGGGAAGCAGAGCCGAGCAGGCACGTAGATTAAGACTGGGCACAATTACTAAACAGAGAGAGGCAGATTAGAAGTGAGTTTCTGTGAGGCGCTGTTTACATTAGGAGTATAGGGATTCAGATTTGGAATTGTATGCATGGCGGCAGTATGACAAAGCTTGAGACACATGTGCAGCTTGCCGCGGAAAACATGTTACTGCTCTTGTAAAACACCTATTAGAGAATGATGGTCAGATTTACAGCCTCACACAAGATCCTCTGTGGTGTGAAACATACATGAGGTTTTGTAACGTGGATGTCCAATTGTACTGTGCCTTCAAAATGTTTACATACAGTGCTTGAAATATTATGGAGAAAATAATCTTTTTTTTTTTTTTTTTTTAAAGTATTATTTTACAACAGGTGTATTATTAATATGTATGCTATTTTTCCAGAGAAATTACAGTGCGATTGTTTAGTTGTTTTGGGTTTTGTTACTGCTGTTGTTATTTTATTTATTGATTTTTTTTAAAGTTTTGTTTTATGTTGTTTTGCTTTGGTGCATTTTTGTGTTTGTTTTGTCTGCTGTGTTTTGTTTTATTTTGTTACATACAAAACTTAAATAAATAAATAAATAAAAATATCTCCTAAACAATCTCCTAACTTGATACTTAAATAACAACCCAAAACAACAGTCTGTGATTCAATATCATGACTCTGTTTTATAGTCCTGCAAAATGTTTATTATTGCTATTTTATAATGTTTTATGTTTTTTTTTTGTTTGTTTTTGTTTTGTGTTGTTTTGTTTTGTTTTGTTTTTTGTTTTGTCTTATTTTGATTTGCTTTGTTGCTTGTTTTGCTTTGCTTTTTTTGCTGAATTTTCTGTTTGTTTTGTCCGTCATGTTTTGTTTTATTTTGTTACATACAAAACTTAAAAAATAAATAAATAAAAACATCTCCTAAACAATCTCCTAACTTGATATTTAAATAACAACCCAAAACAACAGTCTGTGATTCACTATCATGACTCTATTATAGTCCTGCAAAATGTTTATTATTGCTATTTTATAATGTTTTATATGTTTTGTTTTTTGTTTTTGTTTTGTGTTGTTTTGTTTTTGTTTTGTCTTTGTTTTGTCTTATTTTGATTTGCTTTGTTGTTTGTTTTGCTTTGCTTTTTTTGCTGAATTCTCTGTTTGCTTTGTCTGTCGTGTTTTGTTTCATTTTGTTACATACAAAACTTTAAACTATGTTGAGTAAATAAAAGTTTTAAATAGCCACAGTCTCTGAAATTGATAGTTAAATCACAACTTTATTTTATAGTCCAGCAAAATGTTTATTATTATTGCTATTTTATAATAGCATTATTAGTATTACTAGAGAAATAACAGTGTAATTGTTTAGTTAATTATTTTTGTTATATTATTTTTGTTTGTTTTGTCTTGTTTTGCTTTGGGGTTTTTTGTCTTTGTTTTGCTTTGTTTTTTGTTTTTGTTTTGTCTTGTTTTTTTGTTTTGCTTTGCTTTCTTTTTTTTTGTTTTGTTTTGGAGTATTTTCTGTGTTTGTTTTATCTGTTGTGTTTTGCTTCATTTCTTTTAATAAAAAACTTCAAAGTGTATAGTCTACATAGAATCTTTCGAAAACAAACCTGAAAAACATTCACCAGAGTGAAAGAAAAAGAAAAAAAAAAGTTTCAAATAGCCACAATCTCCCAACTTGATACTCAAGTCACTGTCTAAAACAACAGTTTGTGATTCACTATCATGACTAAAAAGTTAATTTACCTATTTTACAGTCCTGCAATATATTTATCATTACTATTTTACAATAGTATTACTATTTTATAAAAGTATTATTTTACAACAGCTGTATGTATTTTCCAGAGAAATAACACTGTAATTGCTTAGCTGTTTTTTAATACATTATATTTGTTTGTTTAGTCTGTTGTGTTTTGTTTTGGTTTGCTTTATTTTTTTGTTGTGTTTTGCTTTTTTGTATTTTTGTCTGTGTTTTGTTTCATTTCATACAAAACTTCAAAGTATGTAGTCTATGCAGAATCTTTGAAAAACAAACCCGAAAAACATTCACTAAAGTAAAAAAAAAAAAAAAAAAATCAAAGTCACAATCTCCCAACTTGATACTCAAATCACAACCCAAAACAATCGCCTTTGAATCACTATCATGACTAAATTCCAAGTTAATTTACCTTTTTTACAGTCCTGCAATATTATTACTATTTTATAATAGTATTATTAGTATTACTATTTTATAAAATGTGTAAAACAGGTGTATTATTAATATGTTTTTTTTCCAGAGTAAAAACACTGTAATTGTTGTTTAGTTGTTTTTATTTTATTTTTTTTTTGTTTGCTTTGTCTTTATTTTGCTTTCTTTACTTTCCTTTGTTTTGTCTGTTGTGTTTTGTTTCATACAAACCTTCAAAATATGTAGTCTACGCAGAATCCTTCGAAAACAACCTTGAAAAATATTCACTATTTTATTTAAAAAAATGTTTCAAAAAGCCACAGTCTCCTAGATTGATACTGAAATCACAATTCAATGTCAATTTACCTATTTTACAGTCCTGCAATATGTCTGAAAAAAAAAAAAAATACAGTTTTTAATGCTTTTTAGTTGCTTCTGAAAAATATAAATAAATCAAAATGAAATAATACATAGGCACTAAATCACATGCAACCATCCGTCCTCTAAAAACAAACATTTTGCCAATGTGACATTAACCTCAGTTATGACATCAGGGTAAGACTTTTCCTCTGTGCTGTGAGGCATAAAAAATAAACATAATGTGTTAAGCTATCTTGCTGTAAAAACAGCTTTTTTATATAATTAGCTTTTGCAGTGCATATCAATTTAATATCTTTGCTGGTTGATTTCAATAGTAACTATAAGTATGACATTTCTATATTTGTAATAGGTGCTTAAGGGACACATCTCCTAATGAGTTGTGAATTCTGGGAAACTGCAGTCACTCATGTAATAAGTTTCTGTATTGTAATGCGGCAAAGCTGCTGCAAAGAGACAAGCACACACACACACAACAAACTTATGTCGTTTAACAAACTGCATGAGTGAAAAGAAAAAAACGTATGGAGATTAAGCTGATCCTGGAATCCCATCCCACCCACATTGACTCTTAAATCCAGTCAAATGGATTTCTAAAGTGGATGTGGCGAGTTTTTTGAAAGGAGTTCTCGTTGCCATGTTTATTGTGGGATATGTTTGTTTTTCATTCCGGGAGATTATCTTAAATTATTTTACACATGTAAGAAATTTAGGGAAAAATAGTGCCCTTTTGAGCCAGATTCAAACCTCAGATGTTTTCTGAGAATAGACGCGCGCTGGTGATTTGCCTTTCGATTCATTTTATCTCCAGACCCCTTACGGCTGAATATTTGTCACGGTAGATTTCTGTAAAAAGCCCACGGTGGACTTAAAACGCTACTGCTGCTCCACCGAGTCTCCCCCGGCCCTGTTTATTGGGCATGCGCCCGTTCCTTTATGAAACAGTAGTGCCCTTTGTGGTACAGAAACTCATACTGGATTTGTCTGGCAAGACATGTCCAGCACACGCCCCATCAAGGGGAGCGCTGTGGAAAATCCATCTGGCATTTTCTGTGCTCATAACAACATCGAGCCAAGTGCAAATTATCTAAAAAAAAAAAAAAAAGAAGGGGGGTGGGGGGGGGGGTTTGGACCAGTGCAAACTGTTTGACTTCGGTTGCATGTGCACGCCGAGGGCCCGCTCTTTCCCGCTCTCCTTATTACGCGGAATGAGACGTATGAAGGGAAAAACGCTAATCAGTGAACCTGAATCTTGCGAATTTTGCAACGTCTGGAAAAAGCCCTGTGAATAGCCATCTTGAAAGTCTAACTTCACACATTGGCCAGATTGTAAAATGGATAAATCGGTTGCCAACCCAACAGACCCTCCTCCTTTTCCCTCCCCCTCAATATCGCTCAGCCCGGCTGAAATAGGTTAGGCATGGAAGTCATTTCCCCTCTAGGTGCTCCAGCCCTGCTGTCCAGACTCAACAAGGTCCTGAAATATCATTAACATCTGATTTTCGCCAGCGCCGTACAAGCGGCTCTTTGTTCCCCTCGCACCAGACGGGGGGAGCGGCTCTACATTACCATATCACCAATGTAATTACACCTATTAGAGTGGAGGAATATAGAATTTATTCCTTCTTTCCCTCCATCTCCACTCTTGCGCAGAGAAACGGTGTGTGAATATACCTATTGTGCGCATTTCAATTTCAGAAAGTGCTGCGGTATAATGCTATATAAACATTACCTCACCTTAACTCATAGCAGAGACCATTTGAGGCAAAATAGACTAGTTAACTTAATGACCCGCACAATCAAGCCTTTGTGCCTCTGCCATCGTGGGTCGAAAAATGTTCCCATCTTTCTGTGGTCAGAAGTCGCCGTGATGAAACAGGAGGCGGCGGCGGCGGCGAGCGAGGCGGGCAAGGCTGGTGAATAGTCGCGACTCGTGCCAGGAGTCCAGCGTAGTGTCACTCACGATTATTTTCACGTATTGCCGCTGTCACTTTGTACCCGTTGTGCCGTTTTGCTCCGGGGTACACGCAAACAGCAGCCGCATTTATGTTTCCTTTGACTTAATGCGTCACAAAACTAATAAACCTGTTGTGTATTTCGCCGCTGTCACTGCGTGTGCGCTTTAGGAATGATTCATGGCAGACGAGTGCCGATGCCAGCCATATAAAAACCTACATCCTGTTTAAACATTCCTTCATAATGTTGTGCAACAATACATCTTTCTTTTCCCCCATAAACAAGAAGCATTTCTCTTCAACTCTTTTAGAGAAAAGTAGTGTGTACCGACTGGATTTGACATTACATAATTAAAGTGACATTTGCAGAAAAGTGGTTTAAAAACATCACAGCAAATTCCTGTGGTCGCCTTATTTTAGTTCGACATAACCCGAGCCTTGGAAAAAGAAATGAGCAGGTACCAACGGACCCTGTTAGACCGACAAGGATTTCACACGGCGTGAAGCAGATATATTTATGAATATGCAATTTCAATGTCCTATTTTGTGTAGTGTTTAGCTTGACCTGTTATCTGGCCAAGAGAATGTGTGTGATCAATAATTAACAGTAACTGGTGCAAACATAAGCCGTGTGGTTTACTTCTACCTAATATTTCACAGGAAATATCCGCATGCCGTAACGCAGGCCAGACAGAGCTGCTGCTGGTGTAGTTTGCTTGCAGCATGCAGATGAGGCACACCCGAAATCTTTATACATAGCAATGATCTCAGCTGGAAAAGTGATTGTCAGTCCTAAATGATTTTTATCTTTGTCCTGTAGGGGGAGCAATTCAAGCCTTGGTCACACTAGGGGGAGTTTGTACCTCTTGACCTCAACCTGTGTTCAGGAGATGCAACAGCTGTGGATGGGAATGCTACTGCAACCAGATGTAAACTGATCAAGACCTGTAGACAAGAATGCAAAAAAAAACCCACTAAGCAACAATAGAGGACGACAAACCAATCATTAATGCAAGAATATGCTAAATTTAAAGAGAAAATGTCAAGCAGACATCACAGTCCCTTGCAGCTGCACGTGTAGTGGTGGCAAAAAAAACACTGGTAAGAAGTGGAGGGAAATGGGTAAAATCCATGGAGTAAGAGAAAAAACAATTTTTGTGCCTTTTGATGCCAGAATCAGAAAACAAATCATTTTTTATAGAATGCTATCAAAGATGCCATTTGAAGTTAAACGCAGATGTTTAAACGGACAGACTATAAATGAAAACTGCTGTGATTACTTTTACCGCATACATTTGATTTAGACAATGAGTCTACATAATATTCACATATGCTGTTCGTAGGAGACGCATTAGATTAGTCGTATGGTTACAGCATGACAATATTTAAACCTATCACTATTAACATTTTACATAACATTTATTTTATCTGACTTTTTTCTCACAAATGCAAGTTTATATCTCCTGGTTGGGACTTTATAACTCGATTTAACTCAACAATAGTGAGTTTGTCAATTTTCAGGGGAAAAAAGCCAGAGCTGAGGGGAAAAGAGAGAATGACGAGTTGGTTTTTCCTTGCAGAACTGTGAGATTTAATTTCGGAATTGCGCGAATAAAATGTGAATTTTGAAATATAAATTCAAATTGACCTTTTTTTTATTGACGCATTTTTTTTATTTTTTAATTGACGCATTTTTTATTGATGCGTTTTTTTTTATTGACGTTTTTTTTTTTTTAAACGCATCAATTTCGTAAAACTCCGATGTATCGCTAAAAGGTTTTTATGCTGACATGAGGTGGTTTTTCAGACAATTCGAAAAAGGAATATTTCACAAAACTGCAATGGAAATGGCTTTTCCACATATACAGGTCACATGGCATATGTAAAAAGTCATATGATCATTCTTCAATGTACAATAAACTCAAAGAAACACTTCATACGTAGCCGCTCTCAAGTATAAGGGGCTTTCCCTTATACTAATGCTTAGACTGTGTATGCTGCACGCATCTGCGACGCGTAAGGGATCCGATGCGATCTGATGTTACGCTCTCCGCGCTGCTTCTGTAATGATACACACATATGCCTCTTTCGATTAAATAAAGTAAAAATATGTCCAAATCCCACCAAAATCCGTTGCCATGACTTATCGCAAAAGGAACAAATTAAGTTGTAGTCGCATAACATTGGTTAATGGAAAAGTTGTCATTTCACAATACTTTTTTTATCAACATTTATATAATTTTGCCAAAGTTTTGTGCAAACCTGTAATGGAAACGTGCCTACTGTTTACAAACACTGAATTGGTCTATACACACAAAGTCACTCAAACATTTTTTTTTTTAATTCAAATTTAAATATATGTCCCAGTCACATTTTCTTGGTTAAATAAACATCACTTACACTATGAGAAAAAAAAAATTCAATTTTATATTTTTAGATTAACAATGTAATCAATATTCAATTTATTAAAGCCGAGTATAATTTGTAAAAAGCCAAGTTTGAAGTATTTTACATTTATTCCAAAATAATAACTCAAGGCAGCAACAATTTAAACAATATATTTTTTTGTGAACTTATGTTCAGCTATTCGTTTAAAAAAATTTAAAATAACTATTTTTAAATTTTTCGATTCTTCAGTCATCAAAGCTCTGTAAATGTTGGTCACAGACAAAGAGAGTCACCAAAATTTCACCAAGCTGATTACTCACTAAAAACTCACACAGATCATGTTTTTATGCCATTATACGTTTTATTATGGTTATATCTAAATGTGTGAGTTAAATTTTAATTAGTTTAATTTTAATTAGTCTTCCCATTATATTTATTGTTCATTCAGACTAATTCGTGAACACAGAACATGCATGAACACAAGAGGCGGGATTCAATGTATGAACCAATCACAGCCGATCATAACCAGTCATATCCAATCATATTGTAATGGAGGCATTGCCTCCTCTCAGGTGACTTTCCCCCATTCATTCACAATTACCCCCCGCCAAACTCACTGCACGTTTTAGGGGGTCTGTTAAAACTCAGTGGGCTCAGGGGAGGCAAGAAAGACGCAGACTCTTGCTGTAACTTCACCTGCTGGTGTCGTAGTTGAATAATGTTATTTGATTATGTTTTCTCATTCAGTATTTTAAGGAGACACAGCCTCCCATGCCTCCTTGGAGAAAATGCCCCTGACACACACATACTGTACATTTATATACAAGAATAATGAAAAATGTATAATATAAATATAATAATAATATATCCTGTCCATAGCCGAGCCCTTAAGTTCTTAGTCTGTGGCACCACAGCAGCAAGAGAAGCAGGAATAAAATACATTTTATAACCAAAACCAAAACTTTTTACATTTTTATTTCAATGCAATATTGATATTGCCTTTCACTTATTAATTTTACTTTTTATCTTCTTTTTTTATCTTTCTAGCTTTTCCAGCTCCTGATATAACAAATAAGATGTGGATCCCTCATAAGGATAGCTAGTGTTGCAGGCATCATCCTGATTGCATACATGTGGAAGCGTGACAGCGCTAGGTTGAGTCACTGCACTAATGGCTTTTGACAGCCCAGGCAACGAGCACTAAACTGTGGCCTCATTCAATAATGGTAATACAAACTACAGTATATCATAAAAACGAGCTCGATCCCAGGCGGAATAAAACAGTCATAAATGCAGTCTGCCGTGTCATGGCACAATTTAGGGGACTGAATGCAAACTTACCTCTCACAGTCATTAGCCTGAAGTTGGCTGCTTTCACTTGTGTAAAGTGGGTGTGCACAGAGTCTGCATGGGTCAGGATAGATTGGTGAAGGGTGAGGGCGGTCGAGCCAGAGGTGAGACAGGGCCAAAGAAACACCAGCTGAGCTAACAAAGACACGGTAGTTAGGAGTAAAAAAAAATAGCATTGCAGATTCATGCTAAATTCTATCAGTGCACCTTATGGACCTCAAGGCCTCCAACCCATTGTCAAATGGATGAAGTGAGTGTGTGTGGGTTATATACAGTACTGTTCCAAAGTTTGGGGTCAGTAGGTTCTTTTTAAATAACAAAATTAATATTTTAATTCAGAGAGGATGTATTAAACAGTTCACCCAAAAATTCAAACTCTGTGATTAATTACTCACCATCATATTTTGATGAAGTCCGAGAGCTTTCTGACCCTGCATAAACACCAACACAGCTATCACTTTCAAGGCCCAGATAGACCTTTTTTTGTTCAGTCAAGATAATCTATCTCCAAGTTTGAGAGAGTGAATGTGTGAAGAAAAAAAGACAAAGAGAGATTAGATGGATCTCACTCAGCTCTCATTGTGAGTCTCACATTAATCGACCTGTGAGACTGTCGACTGCTGGCTCCCACCTCTGAGCGATCAATACACTTCTCAATTAACCATGAATGTTAGAATGTCTGTAACTTGCAAAGTATTATTCAGTGTTGTAGATATCCAGCTAATTAATCTGGTAAAGGTCTAACGAGCTACGCTGCTGCATTGCCGTTGGGGGAAACGGCTGGTAATGTAACCATTATCTACTGAGTTATGGAGCAACGCTTCGGAAGGAAATTGATTCCTTAAGAAACAACCAACATGGTCTCATCCTTCCCCTCAGACAGCAGGCAAATCACTGTGACAGTTTGCTCTCGAAAAAGAAGCCATTCAATGAAAGCCAGATTTAAAAAAAAAAAATAGAGAAGTGCAGTATTTTTTATCTCAATGGTTTGGTTACCAACAATCTTCAACAAAATATTTTCTTTTATAGTATGTTCCACAGAAGATAAAAAAGTCATACAGGTTTGGAACGACATGATAAGTAAAAACAGAATGTGCTATCCCTTTTAACAGCCACTGAAAAAAATCTACAGTTAAATTTGATATAAACGTATTATAAATGTAAAAGTCAACATCTTTTGTCTTATCTTTTGACTTCATTGCAAATACAATTGAAGTCAAAAGTTTACATACAGCTTGCAGAATCTGCAATATGTTAATTTTTATTGTTTATATATTTTTAACTATTTTCTTTGGTTTTTCAGCATTTTGTGTATTTGAACCCTTTCCAACAATGACTGTGACAACTGAGGCACTCATATGCAACTATTACAGAAGGGTCAAACACTCATTGATGCTTTAGAAGGAAACACAATGCATTAAGAGCCGGGGGGGTGAAAACTTTTTGAATATGAAGATCACGGTAAATCTAACTTATTTTGTCTTCTGGGAAACATGTAAGCATCTTCTGTAGCTTCTGAAGGGCAGTACTAAATGAAAAATATGATATTTAGGCAAAATAAGAAAAATGTACTTATCTTCATTCTCTTCAAAAGTTTACACCCCTGGCTCTTAATGTATTCTGTTTCCTTTTGAAGCATCAGTGAGAACCAAAAAAAAAAAAAACTTTTGAAAATAATTTTTTTGGGGACCTGAAGGATTTTTCTGAGGAACAGAGGGCAGTTTAACTGTTCAGGATGAACAAGGGACTCATGAACAACTATTACTACACAAAAAAACACAGCTGTGGATCATTCAGGTAACAGCATTAGGAAACCAAGTGTATGTAAACTTTTGAATGGGTCATTTTTATAAATTTAACTATTATTTTCTCTTGTGGTCTATATGTAAACATCTTTCATAAAAAAACAAACAAAAAAATAAAAACATGCATTTCGTATAATCCCTCTTATTTTGGTAAAATAATTAACATTTTGCAGATTCTGCAAGGTGTACGTAAACTTTTGACTTAAGCTGTATGTTAGCCATTGGCAAGGAGCCCACATACTAAAAAATACTTGCACCTTGCAAGTTGTTATGGGTAAAAACATCTGCTAAATGCATAAATGTCAATGCATAACACTGAATAGCTGTAAAACTATCATTTGATGAAGTCCTAAAGAATATGCATAAATTAAAATTACATTGTGCATTATGAGTAACAAAACACATCTATGGGCTTTGAAGAAAAACAATGTGAAATTTGTGCATTTGTGTTTCTATTCTCTGGTTCGTTTGCGAAATACTAATTGTTGTTTTAGCAGCAACTATGAGAAGCAACAATTAGGCTTAAGTATGTTTTCATGTGGTTAAGTAGTAGTAAATAAAGCAAAATGGGTGAAGAAAATTGCACATTTAGAAATTTCTGCTTCAATTCAGTTGCACTAAACCCTAACCACCCCACACAGATTAAATGTGTTCATTTGATATAATTACCCCTGACTATCTTCCCACGAGAAGGATTTGTCAGCTAGTAAAGACGGTGGGCACGTTCAGACATATGCTGTCAATTTATCACAACTTTGTTTGACATTTTTCCCCTGCACACACTTAGAAGGCTGAAGTTCTATTCACAAAGATGACGATTCATCACCCCTCTCAAATTACCCAGCATCTCTTTCACCTGCAAAAATTGGGCTAGTTTCTTCTCTCCCTTTCATTAAACTGTCCCGCCTCTGTCAATCAGTTTACATCATATGATACCTTTTATTCCTCCACTCCAGGTTTCAGCCGATTGCTTCAGCTGTCTGCAAAGGAGAGCGAGCAAAAGAGTAACAGAGACAAGTGGAACAAAGTCGACAGAATGGGGGAAGGGGGCAGATTGGTACAGTATATAAATATATATATATATATATATATACAGATCTAGACACACAGTCTGCATACAAAACTATTCCCGTAGACTCGAGCCAGAGGGCCAGGCTTCTTATAATGTGCAGGCACTGAACCGATATGTTTCTGGAGAGCTCTGCTGTTCACTTTCTCCCCGTGAGCCCCTCTCACACATTTTTATAGATCACTATTAAATCGTCAAATTGTTGGGACTTGGAAAAGTTTCATCCAGCAGACTTAATGGGTCTAGCAGGTGTGCATTTAGACGGTACGTATTGCATATTAAGAGACCTTAAAGCACCAGTACAGCTGGTTCGGTGGCTGGTAACTGCTTAACTTTAACTCCGTTGCAACAAAATGCCATGCTATTAATGGACCAATATTATCATTTGAGAAAAATAAGAGACTGCACTTTTCAGTTACATCTGTGGTGTTATTCCAGACAGACAAAATGAGGCAAAATACATAACATCTCTAATAAATATAGCAACATGGAAAGTGACAATTTAATCGCTTGTAGAACATACATGTGTCATCTATCAGCTCCCAAAATGACTGTATTCAAGCACAAACGAGAGAGCAATGAAATCAAAACAATTTAAATTGTTGCTTGTTATGCTTCACAGATTTATTTAATAGGACAGCTGTTTATTCAAACAGAAAAGAATGACATTTCATTTACTGCTGAAATGTAATTCAAACAAATGAGATTAAAGATTTTAAAGAGGATTTGTGGATTTACTACAAGCAAACTGCTGATAAATTATTTTAAAATATATATTTACATAAATATATAGTATATATAACAGGAAACATATTTGGAAATTATGTCATAATTTACTCAACCTCGTGTAGCTCATGTATGACTTTCTTTCTTTGGTGGAACACAAATATTAATTTTATTTAAGTAATTTAACTGCTATTTTACACTACAGACTTACTATGGTAAGCTTTATTTCCATATTTCTCTTAATGGATGATGAAGGTAAAACATTCTGAGAAAGTTGGACATAAATAAAAAAAACATTCTTAATTATTGAACTATTGTGGATATTTACATATTTTTCAATAACTTAATATCCAATTTAGAAAGAAACAATGAAAACATATGTCACACCAAATGTCCACATAATTCTGTACCAGCATATGCAATGGGACAAGAGAGACTTTGGCTCTTAGAGCATATAAACTTTTCCAAAATGTGATATTTTGAGATATTTTTGCTTGGCATATTGTGCTAGAAAGAGGATTGGCAAAGTCCTTTGTTCAAAATAACCCCAATACTGGGGCCCTATAAAAGCCCCATGTAATCTGTTTTTAATTAATTAATTAATTTGTTTGTTTGTTAGTTAGTTTTTTCAAATTGTGTGTTTTCCATGAATTTTCTGGATTTCGATTTTATGGTTTCATTAAATGTAATAATTAAAAGCACCTCTAATTAATTGATTTTATTTTAAAATATCTTATTGCATTTATTTATTTTTTTAAAAATACTGTGTTGTGTGCTTACATTTTTTTTGGTAAATAAATTCTGGTAAATCATTTTTACGCTAAAAATTCTTTAAAAAATAATGTTTTAATAATTTTATTAGTAGTAGTAGTACTGTCATTACATTAAATAATATAATTCTGTTACAGTTTCTTCAAGCTAAATCGAACTTTATTTTGACAGGTTGTTGCGAAGACCTGTTTCTGTTTGTATTTAATATAGTAATTTTTCTCCAAAGAAATGGTGAAATGCTCATGAAGCGACTCTAAGAGCAGTTCTAGAGATTATGTTTGTGTGTTTATGTACTCATATATTAAGGCGGAAGAGGCTGAAAACACCATGAGCATCATGCACATCAGTATGTGCGTAGTAAACAAAACCTTGCGCATGAGCCATTCATTCACACAGACTCTTACAAAAATTAACCATGGTTTTAAAGTAAAAGTGTAGCATAACCATGTTTACTACAAATACACTTAATAAAGGTTCTTTGTATTGGCATCATTGGTTCTATAAGGAACCTTGAACATTCATGAAACCTTTTAAGGTTATCGAAAATGGTTCTTTAGATACTTAAAATGTTCTTCAAAATGGTTCTTTTAGAACTGTTCACTGAAAGGTTCTTTGGGGAACCAAAAATGGTTCTTCTATGGCATCACTGCAAAAACACCCTTTTGAAACCATTAGTTGTAAGAGTGTACCATGGTTAAACTATGGTTAGTGTAGCAAAGCATGGTTAATTTGTAGTTACCAGGGTATAACCATGTTTTTTTGTTGTTGTTTTATTTGTAGTAAAACCATTGTTAATTTTCAAGGGAGACATGCAGAACATGCAGGATTCATATTTAAATAAGTGCTGTCAAACGATTAATCGCAATTAATCGCATACAAAATAAAAGTTTGGGTTTGCCTAATATATGTGTGTACTGTGTGAAATTATTATGTATATATAAATATAAACACATTCATGTATATATTTAAGAAATATTTACAAGTATATGTATTTATTATAATTTGTATAAAAATTATTTTATTTATAAATAAAATATTTTGTACATAACATATTTCTCTTAAATATATACATTAATTTGTGTGCATTTATACATACACAATACTTACACACAGTACACACACAAATACTAGGCAAACTCAAACTTTTATTTTGCATGCGATTAATCGCGATTAATAGTTGTCTTGCGGCTTAATATTCACACCACTAGTTCATATCACATTTTGAATTAGGTGTACTGACCTACTTTTGATTTATTCATCCAAAATTTGGCAAGTTCTGTGACATTCAGTGTTATACAGTAAATTCCATTTTTATGATTAGATTCTGCGATTCTGTTCATGCATCACGGAAAGCACAGGGCCCTAAAATACACAGACTTTCACTGCTAAAGTCCAGATGTCAGTTCATAATAATCAAATACTAATTATCCTCTAACCATTTTACTCTCATAGCGTTCAGCATGTAAACATATGCTTGTAAAAGCAGGGTTTTTATTCACTACAAAGAACATAAAAAACATACTATTTTACACATTCGGGGAGAATACAAATCACTAGCATCGATAAATATTTTACAACCCTGGAGTTACTCGAGGTCTATATTTGCAGAGCAAGTTTAGTAGCGTAACTTACTGTGCAGGAGAAAAATCTTTAAATAAACAATGACCCTGCGCTTGAGTCCAGTGCGATGCCTAATTAACCGACAAGATATAAATGATACCATTTGGAGACGCTCTATTACGAAGAAAACAGGGAAAAGAAAAACTACAGCTGTTTGCGCACAAGACTGTGTGTGCCATATTTGCAAGATTCAATTAGGCTAATGTGAGTTTGAGGTACAAAACTAAAAGGATAATTAATCCACGAGCAGCCAACCATCCAGAAAGTGATAAACACTCACTACAGTCATCAGCATCACGCTGGGTTTGCTGTGCGCCGCACATGACGTTGATGCTATCTCTTATCAGGCTCTTGGAGTAATTGTTGTGATATGCCAGCATCAAAGATACGCCGTGAAACAAGAGGCAAAAGCACATCTAGAATATCCAGAGAGCCAATTAACAGATATCTGGATGCACTTAGACACCACAGCGAGCATCTTCACACCCTCCTGCGAGCCAAGCAAATGTGCCTGCCATCGATATTCTTCAGCCGCTAATTAATCAGAACAAGTCCGTTTGGGACGCAAGAAGAAAAATGGAAACCTAATAACGCTATAGGCACTGCTGCAACAAAACGATTCCATAAATTAGTGCTTTTTCAAAAAAGTAAAAGTAATTTTTTTGGGTTAGTTTAATTAGCATTTAGAATGTACTGACAGAGTTTGTTTTATATTCTAAAAGCGTTTCTGAAACATTACACTGACGTGATGAAGAGGGACTCTGGTTACACATTTTGGCTAAATGACGGGAATGTTGGAAAATTCATCACGTCTACAGACGCTGAATAAATCATGGACAACAATGCAGTGTGGAATGGCAGGGACAGACATTTCGGAGGCATTTCATAGTGACCTTTTTCCCATAATAATGTTTTTTTCTGGAGATACACTTCAGGCCTATTATAAATAGTCTTCTGGAAAATGCATCTGTGTATCACAAGGAGTACATTTGAGACTGCTAATTCAGAGACAAAACAACAATCCAGCCAAGAGACATCATCGGTGAGAGAGACCGATTTGGCAGAAAACTGTTATGAATAATAAAATTAGCACATTTATGAGCTGAACCATGTGTGCAGACGTTGTACTGTATGTTGAGCATTATTTTAGGCAAATGTGTATGCAGAAATACATTTTATTAAATTTCCGTTTGATTAAAGTACTTCATTTGAATGTTTATTAAGCTAACGTCCCTTTGATTTTAGTTTTCATCCTTATTGAGACACTTAATCAGGCAAAACTTAACCCACACACACTTTTTGTGATGAAATATGTTTTGCATCTAATCCTTCAACACCTCCTTTTACTCTCTACACAAATTTCACCATATATGTCTACTGCAATCCCATCATCCACTCCATCTTCAGTTAAAACCTTTAACTCTGATGCAAACGTGGCCTTCCTTGCGATTTATGCCAGTAATAATGGAAAACACGTTTCAGTGATTGTTTTTTTTCCCCCGTTTGTCGAAACAAATGATCTCCTCCCTTCGAAACCTGCTATTAAATCTAAGAACCCAAACTGACATCTAAACGTCAAAAAGTTATTCGAGAGCTGTACAAGCAAATAACTTTCTCCAGGTTTTATCGTATTGTGCGGGGTGCTGCGGTGATTGTAGATTTTCACCTTTTTGACAGATCAATAAGAGCTGAGAGTGTGTTCGGATTTGTGGTTGTAATGTTCCATATAGTGAGCAGGACCATGACAGCAGCTAGTCAGCACATTCACACCGGTGCAAAACAATCAACAAAAGAAACAAAAAAATCCTGCTACAGTGCATTACAACAGCCTTTTGGAAGAAACAAGCTTCGGGCTAATAATTAAAAAATCTTTAATATGATATCCTTAAACCTGCAGGCTGGAAAAAATATGTACAAAAGTAAACATGTGATTTTTGTGCAATAAACATATTCACTAAAATGACCTACAGTTTAAAAAAAAACACAATAAATATAATGGGGGACAATAAAAAATGTTTTGTAAGAAATTTTGATTTGTCAATTTTTTGCACAATTTGTTTCAAACTATTTGATATACTGTATACACTGTAAAAAATAATAATCACAATTTGTTGAGTCAGCTTAAAATAATTTGTTACCCTGCTGCCTTAAAATTTTAAGTGCAGTCAACTAAAATAAGTTTAGTCAACTTGAAATGTTAAGTTGTACTAAGTAACAACTTAGATATTTGTGTTTGCTAAACTTAACAGATGGGTAAGTAACCGAGCTGCCTTAAAATTTTAAGTTGATTCAACTCAAATATCTAAGTTGTCACTTAGTATAATTTAACATTTCAAGTTGAATAAACTTTTTTTGAGTTGACTGAACTTTAAATTTTAAGGCAGCCAGGTTACAAATTATTCAAAGTTGACTCAACAAATTGTTTTTTACAGTGTACTATAGATATGTCTACCACAAATAAAGTTGAAATCTAGTCAAAAATTTAAAGTCCGTAAGTTTCTTTCTTTTTTTTTTTTTTATGAATGGGGAATCAACTCATAAAAATGGAATTTACTGTATAACAGCGAATGTCCCTGAATTTGCCAAAATTTGGATGAATTAATCAAAATAGGTCAGTACACTGAAACCAAAACAAGCATCTGTTAATATTAATCTGCAAAAATACTATTTAAATATGAATCCTGCATGTGTTTTTGCAAAAAACTATCTTCATATAATATGCAAAACAGAAACTTAAAGGTGTTCACAGCAACCCGTCAAAATAAAAGTTCAGTTTAACATTTTTTATAAAAGTAATTAAATTGAATCCAGAAGAGTAATGTAACACACAGAATTTGAGATAAATAATATTTAAAAAACTATTTGAGAAAAAAAATATTTCATAGTCTCAGAAATTTCATTTTTTATTAAATTTTTAATAAATTGCTGTTAAATTGTGTATATTTCATGATTTCATTTAATTAGATGTGATTTAACCCTTAATACAAAGGCTAGAAAAATTAAAACTGAAAAAAAAAATGAATGCAGATAAAAAAAAAGAGTTAAACAGAACTTGGGAAAAAATAAAGCAGATTTCAGTAATTTTGTGAAATATAATTATAATTTAAAATGTTAAAAATGTTATATTTTAAAAACTTATTTATTTTTATTTATTAATATTTTTTTAATCACCATATTTTTTCAGATTCTTTGATTAATAGAAAGTTTATTTGATTTATTTGAAATGGAATATTTATTATAAATGTCTTTATTGTCACTTTTTATAAATTTAATGGATCTTTACTAAATAAAACTATTAACTTCAGCCCCAAATTTTGAAAGGTAAAGTATAGGGTTCGTACAGATACTGTAAAATGAAATACCAGGACTTTCAAGGACTTTTCAAGCACTACTTTTTTGATTTTCAAAGACTTCAATCAGAGATTTCACTTATCAAACAATGTCTTCTCTTTTAAATTAAAACCATGCTTAATTTTCGTAAGTGATTTGTAACTGTACTGCCTTAATGGTTTGATGTTTTCTACTGTTTAATAAAAAAAAAAACTCAGAAAACTCAGAAAAAAAAAATTCACAAAACCACTCGGAAATCCTGATCTTAAACTAATGATTCGCGATACACGCTCTGAAGTCCAAAACCGAATTAAATGATTCATGAACGTGTACCAAAGTCTTGATCTGAATCAAATGATTCATTAACCCGCTCCGAAGTTCCGATGTGAAGCAAAAGATTCGTTAACCTGCTCTGAAGTTCCAATCTAAATTAAATGATTCACGGATTTGTGATTCACCATCTGAAGTCTGAATCAAATGATTTGTGATACGCAATCCATTTGGAACACTTCAAAATAGTGAATCACTTTGCAACAAAATGGTTTAACTGATTCAGAGTTTCAAAAAAACTCAGTTTCACCCATCACTACGTGCTTTTTAAAATCATGACGAATGTCGAAATTCAAAAATGACTGGCTCTTTTAATTTGATGGGTTTTTTTGCTAGTGATTTGCTTGAAATGAATTATCAAAGTCACAAGTTTGAATCAATGGGAGCATTTTATTTTTTTCTCATTCTACTCTACTCTACTCTATTCTATTTTCTTAAATCTTATATTGCAATTTTTGTCTATTTATATTTACATAAGTGTACTTTTTTATTCTCAACTTATATTATTTTCTCTGTGTTATTGTTGTCGTCTCTGTGCACTGGAAGCCTGTGACACCAAAACAAATTCCTTGTATGCGTAAGCATACTTGGCAATAAAGCTGTTCTGATTGTGATTTTGATTTTCGAGGGTTTTCCAGGCCTTAAATTTCAAAAAGTCAAACTCAAGCACCTTGTACAAACCCTGAGAGTATCTCTAAACTTTCCAAAACAAATAAATTAATTTAAACAAGTACGTACTGAGTTGTAACACTAAAAGAACAGATTTAAATCAGATTTTTTTTTTTTTTAAATGACAGCTCTATTGTTATTTTAGTCTTCTCAACAACTCACTTTTGGAGGATGTTGGTCAAATCAGTTAGTTTCGTAGCTGTAACTTTTTACAGACAGTTTACTCTTGCATAACACTAAACGACAAGCCAGTTAATGTTACTGGAACAAATTTCAGTGAGCAAGAGACCCCTGTGAGTTGACTGACAGCTTGCCTCATGTTGATTGTCATTTCCACCCTCTGTCCAAGCTGCATCAAAAAACAAATTGAGTGCAGCACCCATTTTTAATTTAGCAATATAGCCCAAATGTGAAGCGTTTCAGACAGGGTTAAAATTATGTGGCCACTCCACCCCATGCAGGTCCATTACCCTGGTCCAAGACCATGTGGTGGGCTGCCCCATGTCACATCCGTGGCCTGGCATTTCTCAGACAAATGCTAACATGTCAGTGGGCGGCGGGTGGAAGGGCACGGGTGGTGGCTGACATCGCTTCCAAGAGCACCGTGGAGCCGCGGTGCAACGTGGACAAATTAACAATATGCAAACAAGGACCTGCCAGTGTTGTGTTTACTCACAGAGCACAGACATTGTCATGGGGAATTTATTCACAGGCTCACCGCAGAAACACGACTGTAAAGCAGCACTCAGCAATTAAGTTTTTATCACCCCTCAGCCAGCAGCCCCCTGGCCCCCCTCCCAGCACGCACAGCATGTGTGGGCCGATGATTTCAATCTTATTCTGCTTCGCTTCTGTCGGTGTGCGGATCAGTAAATACCACAAAGACAAAGCAGAGGGGGGAACAAAAAGTGATTCATCATTTCGCGTTACATAGGGCTGTCAATCCGTCACGCACAGGTGATGATGTGATCAAGCTGATGATGTCATTTAAACATCAACGCAAATCGAATCTGTTCTTACATCAAATTCAGATGTGATTTTGTCACTCATTTGCATGTCTGGAATTTTATGTTTTTTATGGGAAAATCACTCTTGCACTGATGGAAAAAGTATTTAAGCAGATGTTTGTTGTAAGTCAAACATGCTTTATATTCTGCTAAAGAAAATCCGTAAAATATAAAAATTTATGTATCTTTCAGCCTAATAGGTTTAACACAGTGCTCCTTTCTGCATTTTTTAATTCATATTTTTTTTGCACCAAAAATATCCTGTCAATAATTAATGTCATATTCACAAATCTTAGTCAACAAATATAAGACTTTATATATGATGACTTAAAAGTAGTGCTGTTCAAATGATTAATCGCAATTAATCGCATCCAAGAGAAAAGCTTTTCTTTATATAATATATGTGTGTATATTTATTGTGTATATAAAGACACGCATGCAGTATATATTTTGAAAATATTTACATGTATATTTACATTCATATAATTTATATTAAATATATTTAATAATAATAATAATAAATATATTAATAATAAATATACACAGTACACACACATATATTATGTACACAAACACTTTTAACTTCTAATATAAATATATTTAATTTATAAACATAACATTTTTATTAAATATATACATGCATGTGTGTGTATTTATAATAAATATACACAGTGCACACACATATATTATGTGCACAAAAACTTTTATTTTGGATGCGATTAATCGACTGACAGCCCTAATATAAATATATTTAATATATAAACATAACATTTTTCTTAAATACATAAAACAAAATAAATACACAAGAACTTTTATTTTGGATGCGATTAATCAAGATCAAACGTTGCCCAACACTACTTAAAAGTATTTAATTTAATAAATGATTATTAATAGTATTAAAATCTAAATTTAAATGCTAAAAAACACATATAATCAATAACTAAAATCATATTTTCCTTTTTTTTCCTCAATAACCATTTTACTGAAGAACATACAGTTCTGGAAAATCTAATTAAACAGTTAGCCAGCTGAAAACAATTAAAGTGATAGTTTACCCAAAAGTGGTACTGTCATGAATGTGTGTTAAAGACTGATACAGAAGAGAAGAAATTGTTAAATAAAGTCTGAAGATGAACGAAGATATAATGGGTTTAGAACGACATGAGGAGAGTAATAATGACAGAATTTTTGTATGAACTATCCCATTAAAAAAAATCTGTGATTTGTGTGAAAAAAGTTGAGAATCACTCAATATTCAATACTCAAATGCTTAAACAGTTTATAAAAAATATTATGTATCAAAAATAAAAACAGTATGTAAAAACTGTCCTTGTTGTGAAAACCTATACATGTGTATAAATGTACGTTTCAACTAAAAACAAAACAAGCATTATTCTGCAAATGCTGGACTGTATAGTTGCACAAAGTTGTCAAATAAGTGTTGACAACAACAGGTACAGTAACTACGCCTCCCTGCGGTTTCTATGGCAAAGTTAGACGTGAAAATCAATACCCCCCACCTCTTCCCTCGGCCCAATCCATCACCACCCCCGTAACACCCTAGGAACCCTGACAGAAAGATGACAAATGGACCCATCATGTCCTCTACGTCCACCATAGCTGGAGTCCATGAGTCCATGGTGCCGTCACTTAGGCAGTGACATATATATATTATGACACGGGCCCCTACCACTTTAGACAGAATGCTGGTTGAACAAGGGTGTGTATAAGCAAACGTGTGTGTGTAGTCATGCCAGGGGTCTGGATGAACTCTCCAGGGACTCTTGTCAGCATGGACCCAGTTAGTCCTGTCACCTGGGATGGGCCGCAGCATTCATCAGCAGCACATGTCCACCCTCACTCCAGGTGTATGAACACGCAACGGCACATTAGGTTCCACTGCTAACCTCAGAGCACAGACAGAAACAAAGAACTGGTTTTAAAAACAACACAAACTTAAAGGGACAGTTCTCCCAAAAATGTAAATTCTGTCATTAATTACTCACTCCCATGTCGTTCCAAAACTGTAAAACAATTGTTAATCTTTGAAACACATTTTAAGATATTTTCGATGAAATCCAACGCATAGTGGTGATTTCATCAAAAATATCTTAATTTGTGTTCTGAAGATGAACGAAGGTCTCACGGGTTCGGAACAACATGAAGGTGAGCAAGTAATGACAGAATTTTCATTTTTGGGTGAACTATCCCTTTAAAATTTTGTCTGTAAATCATATATTAATAATAAAGGATACTGAAATTAAGATATTCTTAGTGTTTCACTGAGCTTTGGGGTTAGCAGTGGAACCTAATGCACCTTTGTATGTACATAAGTTCAGATTATTTCTGATGAGTGCAACCATAGATATGAATTTAGAATTTTTCGACGGTCAGTAACTGCTGGTGGACACTACAGAAATAAACCTGTAGAGGCATAAATAAATCATACCTTTCAAAAAAAAAAAATAAAATGTAAGGTTCTGTATAAAATCAACCAGTTATTGTGGCATGGTAAATTACTGAAGCTTATATTTAATAACTTAAATATATTTAATAATATAATTACAATATTTCCATCATTTCTATTTCTATAAAATGAAACAGAAATATAAGTCAGCTGTAATTTGATCTAATACATGCTTATTAGAAGGATTTCCAAAAGAAACTAAACAGAAAAATCGTCTCTCTATATACTCTACCATTCAAAAATATGAGGTCAGTAGGAGTTTTGGGAAAGAAATTATTTTCATTATACTTCATTATTTCATTATACTTTCATTCAGTAAAGACGCATTAAATTGTTGAAAAGTGACATGAAGACATTCATAATGTTACAGAAGATTTCCAAATCAAATAAATGTTTGAACTTTCTATTCATCAAACAATCCTGGAAAAAATATATATTACTGTTTCCAAAGAAATATTAAATAGCACAATTGTTTTCGAGAAATCGGCATATTGAATGATTTCTGAAGGATCATGTGACACTGAAGACTGGAATAACGACAATGAAAAGCTTTAACTTTTAAAATACATTCAATTAGAAAACAATTATTTTAAATTGTAATAATATTTCACAATATTACTGCTTTTACTGTATTTTTTTAAAAGTGTAAGAGACTTAAAAAAAACACTTTTGAACAGTAGTATATATGTAAATGAGAAGGACAAAGCATCTCTAAAACAGGATAAATTGTTTAAATATTCACTTTCATTCAAAAGTTTGGGATCATAAGATTTTAAATGTTTTTAAAGAAGTCTCTTATGCTCAAGAAGTAATATTATTAAATATTATTGCAATTTAAAATAACAGTTTTATATTTACTTTAAAATATAATTTATTTCAGTGATGCAAAGCTGAATTTTCATCAGCCAGTACTCCAGTCTTCAGTGTCACATGAACCTTCAGAAATCACTCTAATATGCTGATTTATTATTAATGTTTGAAACAGCTGTGCTGCTTAGTATTTTTTTTTTTTTTTTTTTGACCCTGTGATACTTTTTTCAGGATTCTTTGGTGAATAAAATGTTCAAAAGAACAGCATTTATTCAAAATAGGAACCTAAAAGTCTTTACTATCACTTTTTTATCAATTTAACACATCCTTGCTCAAGAAAAGAACGAAAAAATGTACTGACCCCAAACTTTGAACGTTAGAGTATATTATTACAAAATAGTTCCATTTAAAAATAAATGCTGTTCTTTTTAAATGTTTTATTCATCAAAGAATCCTGAAAAAATATCACAGTAACCCCGCCAAAAAAAATATTAAGCAGCACAACTGTTTCCAGATCTGATAATAAAACACCATATTAAAACGATTTCTGAAGGATCATTTGACACTGAAGACTGGAGTAATGATGCTGAAAATTCATCTTTTCATCACAGGAGTAAATTCTATTTTAAAGTATATTAAAATAGAAAACCACTATTTTAAATTGCAATAATATTTCACAATATTACATTTTTCTGCGGCTCAAATAATTGCAGCCTTGATGAGCAGGAAAGACTTTAAAAAAAAAAAAAAAAAAAAAAAAAAAATCTTACTAATCCTAAACTTTTAAACAGCAGAGTTCACTATCTGTAGAAACGCTTCTGTCCAATACTGTGTTTCAGTACAGCCGTCACAGCACAGCATTAGTCCCAAAGCCTTATTGCCTTGCCAAGAATCCATCCTCTGACATTTGACAAACCTCTGTTTTACGCTCCAGAGATGACAAGTCAGCTTTTACACTCTACTAGATTGTGAACAAATGGTTTCATGAAGGGGTGGGCCCACACGTCTGCCTCCATCCAGACACCTGCAGCCAAAGGTTATCCTGCTTTCTGTGAATTCATTCACATGTAACACCCCCCCCCCCTTAGCTTTTTCCTCTGCGAAAAGTCTTGAGATGTCGTTTCGGCAATGTGTCACACATACGGATGCTCTGTTCGCAGCTTTACGCTGTCCTTTAAATGTCAGCGGTGAATGTGTGAGGTCCTAGCATTGCCGAGTGCTCATGCTCAAAGCCGTGTCAATGAACATGTCACAGTCGCACGGCCCTAAGGAGACACGTCAGTTATGCTTTTAAAGACTGGAAACAATTTTTGACCTCAGACATGCCTGTGTTGCAGAGATACCAGAAATAACCATGTATTCATGAAAATGTCCAGAATGTCAACTATAGCAATAAACTCAAGTCGCTGCTAGAAACGATTATTTTTACTCCTATGCAATAGCACCACTATTTGGTAAAAAATTGCATGTATATATAAAATGGACTTACATTTCTGACTTTCTCATGGAAAAAAACCCCTAAAATATTCTGGATGGAGGTTTTTGCCTCTCAATGATGTCAACTATCTATTGTTTTTTTTTTAAAAAAAAAAAAAAAAAAAAAAAGACTACTCCCAATTTCTATGCTTTTACAAACAGTCCCGAACCAAGCAATTCTAGGCATTATCTAGTTCCTCACTCCGCATGTATCCCCGGAGGAAAGGACATTCCTTGTTTATTGCTGTTCTAGCAGAAACTATGCCGCATAGCTAAAATATCATTTTAGAAGTCTCATTAAAATTTCATTAGTGTTGGTCTATTGACATTTTGAAAAAGCATTGTTTTCATAGACCTCATGTGAACCGGATTCATTCACGATGACAGGCCATCCTATTAAACAGTAACTGACTTCTGTATGAAGCTGGTCAGACGATATCTACATAAATGCATTACGTTCACTGGGTAGGTGCTTGCTCACAGGATTTCTTGCATTTCATAGTATTACACACAAATACACACACTTTGTTTATATGGGCGTTTATGTATTATTTATGTATTATTAAAATGTAAAATTAAAAGATATTACTTGCTGTAATATGAAAAAAAAATTCAAACTTCAAAAATGTAATACCTCATAAATACATTTTTTATATCGTAAAAATATAAATAGCATTTTTAAATTTTACTGCATGAACATGATTTAGCTATTTTTACACAAATTATGTGTGACTTTCAGCTGGGCTGTCATGATTCCTTGATTCAATTCGAGTACTCAGTTTAAAAAACAAACAAACAAAAAAAACTCGACTGCATTTTGCCCGTGTCAGTAACCGGCAAAATACCAGAAGTGGTGCATTTCACGGCCGAGAATTCATGAAACGCATTATTAGAGTGTTTCCAAGGCTGCATTATATATTAAACACAATAAAATCATAATAAAGCATAAAGCTATTGTGAATTCACAAATTCTACGATTAAATTAAATAAATATATGCGATGCAAGTTTAATCAGGGTTCATACAGATACTGTAAAATGAAATTCCAGGACTTTCAAGGTCTTTTTAAGCACTACTGATTTTCAAAGACTTCAGAGATCTCACTTAATAAACAATGTCTTGTCTTTTAAATTCTAAAAAAGATAAATAGAGAGATAGAAGCATACTAATAAAATGATATATATCAAATGATTCGTGTTCCTGCTCCGAAATTCCCATCTGAAGCAAAAGATTCATGAGCCTGTTCTAAAATCCCGATCTAAATCAAATGATTTATGCTCCGCACTCCAAAATTCCAATCTGAAGCACAAGGTCCATGAACTCGCTCCGAATTCACAATCTAATTCAAAAGATTTGTGATTCATGCTCCGAAGTTCCAATCTGAAGTAAAAGACTCACGAACCTGCCCTGACGTTCTGATCTAAATCAAATTATTTGCGATCTGTGCTCCGAAGTTCTGTTCTGAAGCAAAAGATTCACGAATCTGCTCCAAAATCACAATCTGAATCAAAAGATTCATGATTCACACTCCTATGTTCCGATCTGAAGCAAAAGACTCACAAACCTGTCCCGAAGTTCCGATCTAAATTTAAATGATTCACGATCTGCGCTTCGAAGTTCTGTTCTGAAGCAAAAGATTCACAAACCCGCTTAGAAGTTCTGATCTAAATCAAACAATTTGCAATGTGCACTCCGAAGTTACGATCTGAAGCAAACCCACTCAGAAATTCGCAAACCACTATTTCAGATCAGGACTGCAAATCATTTATTCATAGAAACCTGCTCCGAAGTCCCAATCCAAATCAAATGATTTGCAATGCGCAAAATCATTAAAATCATTAAAAAAATCTATTTTCAAGTGTTTTCCAGGCCTTAAATTTCAAAAAGTCACACTCAAGTACTTCAAAAACCTTAAGCCCCTTGTACGAACCCTATTTAATATATGCGCTTTAATTATTTACATAGATGTCAGTTATGTATGTGCAGAGCGGCTCCGTTCACAGTAAATGCTGCAAATATTAAAGATTAGACTGAGCAGTAAAATGTAAAAAATATCATCAGGCCAGTGATGCCCTCTGCAGTCATTTGCTATAATGCGTAATGTACATTAACTCTATTGTTTATAATGCATTATGCATTTTTTTTCATCACGTATTTTTTATTGAACAGTTCTGTTCAATAAAACCATATGATTACTTGCTTTTGACTTTATTTGAACTTATTATTGCCTCATTGCTATCATATATGTATTTTACATTATTTTAAAGGCTGTTATTCACTCATTATAACAAAAAAAATATTTATAATTATCCCATTACTCAATTAATCATTAGAATAATCGATTACTCGATTACCAAAATAATTGTTTGAGACAGCCCTACTTTCAACTATAACATTAGTACACGGAAACATTTTTGTGAGATTTACTTCCTTTTTTTTATTCATAATTTGCTTGTAAAAAAAAATGGCAATAACATTTAATTAAATGAATTTTTGAAGTAGAAAGAATTGACACATAGTTTCTTATCTTGGATACAATCATTTTTTATAACCAATAACTGTCAAAAGTTAGAGTACTTACCAGGGAGACATCAGTGTCAGTGAAGTGCCTGTTAGAGATGAAATATGAGTCATGATGTGTGAAGGAAAAAAGAAAAATCAAGATAAATATCACAGACAATTTTAGAGTGTCACTTCAATCAATCATTGTCAAATTATGCAGAAAGTGTGAAAATATTATGCAATTGTGTTTAATTAGGATGCAACAATGCTAACAATGATATTAGGCAATGATAGGGTAGACCACGTTATTCCAAAAATGTTAAAAATGTAAGAGTGTTGTTGAGAAGTTTTGGAAATAGTTCAAAGGAAAAGAGGAAAAGACAATTCTCCAATAGTGCATGCATAAACATTGTTTTGGACAAATTAAAGTGTGAATATCTATTGAAGATGTTGTGTTTTGAAAATAATTAATTTTTTTTAATTTATTTTCTCTCTCCGAACACACACATAAATAAGCAGCATATATTTAGGAAAGGTATTTCTCAAGTGTTCCTGACCTACATTTGCACACAGGGAATCATCAGCAGCTAAACTGACAGCGTAATCCCTATTACTGAATGCGCTTACTCATAAACCCTGACCCACCACACTCCTCTCGCACGCTAGCTCTCCTCTTCGCTCTGAAAGCGAAGGAATAGGCCCAGTGACACTCATGCCTCAGAGCAAAACGAACGCAAAGCGAAAAGACATGCCCAACAGTCAGCCTCGCAAGCTGTGGGTCGTATGTCTTTTATCACCCTGTCTTTTCAGAACCATCATAAGAATTTCTAATTATTTTCACTCTCCAACCTCATAAAACATGTCGTCCAACAGAGAGACCATATTTTCAGTCCCCGCATTAGCCATAGATCTCAACGATCCTGTTTGTAATTATCAATTCATTTGGGAATATGGGATTTTCTTTAAAAATAAAGGATTGTTTTTCTCTCGGACGAAACCACATCACACAGTATCAGACATAGGGCTTTATTGTAGCTTCAAAACCAAGAGAATGGAAACTGAACAATAAGGCGCCACTGATGAAGTCTGCGAGTCCCTGAGGAAGAAAGTTTGCCGTTTGAAGATAACGGGGTTTTTTTTCCACTCGCACTCAAAGGAAGAGAAGTTTTGTCAGAGCATCTCAAATGACACATGAAGTCTGGGCAAATCATTTATGAAACACATTTCACAGGAAAACATTACATGGTGTGGGAAGAAAAAAAACACATACACCCATAATGGAATTCAGAGAAAAAACACCATACTAATACAATAAGCTGGCTCTCACTTCAGCCTGTATGGCACAGACGGTTTGGGACTTTCTCGACTGCGTCACAACTGGTTTAGAAGGCCATTTATCACAGTTATGTCTGTGTTTCATGGTTTGGACAGTGTGATATCTATGCATGATTTCCAAGTACCCACCAAAGAAACAAAAGCAGCTGAGAGGCAGTCAAAAACAAAAAAAAGAGCATGGCATTAATTTTATGCAAAATGTTCCATTGATTTCCTAACAGCTTTTCCCAAACTGGGGGCCGGCGGGTTTGTCTCAAACTGCCAGGTGGTTCGTGAAAATCTTTGAACAAAATTCCAAACAAAAAAAGCAAAATTAATCAAAGCACTGAGCGCTCTGAGATTAATAACAACACAACATCTTTTGATTTAAATAAAGTCTACTGAATATGTTGCGACACAAATAAGTAATATCATGAGCAAGAGGGCGATTTATTCTCATGACACATTCTTCAAACGAATGATCCAAAGACTCATAACTCTTTCCATTCCTGAATGAATCAGCTTTTTTTATGAACTGGTTCTTGAACGATTCAACTAGTCATTCACAAAGACAGTGGCTATATACAGTATATACAGAATCTGCAAAATGTTAATCATTTTACCAAAATATGAGGGATTACAGAAAATGCATGTTATGTTTTATTTAGTACTGACCTGAGTAAGATATTTCACTTAAAACACATTTACATACAGTCCACAAGAGAAAATAACAGTTGAATTTATAAAAATGATGCCATACGCTGAATGATCCACAGGTGTTTTTTTTTTTGTTTTTTTTTTGTTTAGTGATAGTTGTTCATGAGTTCCTTATTTGCCCATTATTCTTCAGAAAAAAATGTTTTGTGTATTTGAACCCTTTCCAACAACGACTGTATGATTTTGAGATCCATCTTTTCACCCTGAGAACAACTGAGGGACTCATATGCAACTATTACAGAAGGTTCAAACACTCACTGATGCTTCAGAGAGAAAAATGATGCATTAAGAGCCGGGGGGGTGAAAACTTTTGAACAGAATGGAGATGTGTACATTTTCCTTATTTTGCCTAAATATCTTTTTTTTTTCATTTAGCATTGCCCTTCAGAAGCTACAGAAGATACTTAAATGTTCTCCCGAAGACAAGTTTAATTGACCCTGATCTTCAAATTCAAAAAGTTTTCACCCCCTGGCTCTTAATGCGTCATGTTTCTTTCTGAATCATCAGTGAGCGTTTGAACATTCTGTAATAGTTTCATATGAGTCCCTCAGTTGTCCTAAGTGTAAAAACATACAGTCATTGTTGGAAAGGGTTCAAATACACAAAAATGCTGAAAAACCAAAGAATCTGTGGGACCTGAAGGATTTTTCTGAAGAACAGTGGGCAGTTTAACTGTTCAGGACAAACAAGGGACACGTGAACCACTATCACTAAACAAAAAAATACACATCTGTGGATCATTCAGGCAACAACACAGTATTAAGAATCAAGTGTATGTAAACTTTTGAATGGGGTAATTTTTATAAATTCACCTATTATTTTCTCTTGTAAACTATATGTAAACATCTTTGATGTGATATACCTTACTCAGGTCGGTACTAAATAAAAAAATAACATTAATTTTGTATGATCCCTCTTACTTATTTGCTCACTTCAGAATCTCAACAGAAGTTGCATTTGATAGACTTAAATAACTTAAAGGGATAGTTCAACCAAAAATAAAATTCTGTCATTAATTACTCACTCTCAAGTCGTCAAACCCATAAGACCTTCGTTCATCTTCGGAACACAAATAAATATACTTCTGATGAAATTCGAGAGCTTTCTGACCCTGCATAGACAGTAACGCAACTACCACCTTTAAGACCCAGAAAAGTAGTAAGGACATCTGTGAAATAGTTTCAACTTTAATTTTAAGAAGCTATGAGAATACCTTTCGTGTGAAAAGAAAACAAAAATAACTTTATTCAACCATTTCTTCCCTTCCATGTCAGTTTTCGCCATGTGTTCATGAGCATACCATTATGCAAATCATTTGACTGAATGATTCAATCACTCACTCATAAAGACAACTACTTAATTTCTTCTTGAATGAATCAGTGTTTAAAACAAATCATTTGACTAAATGATTCAATGACTCACTTAAAAGAACAGTCTTTTACCACCACCTATTGGTGTACCAGCATCTCATCTCTACTAAATTCAGAAGAATTCAGATGCATGATTGTGACATTAGCCCGGCGTACAAACCCTCCTTTCCTCTCAAATTTACACCTATGTCCTTGTTACTAAAACGCAAGAGAGAATTAGATTTTTCAATACTTTGAACTCTAATTAACCTTAACTCTCATTTGGAAAGAGATCAGTGTTTTAAATGAACCCAAGATTATGTTAACCTCCGATCGCAGCATTAATAATTAGCCACGTCTGTTCGTGTTAAGATGAACTCATTACTATAAACAGAGAGGGCACATCATAGCAGAGAGCTCTGGCGACTGCTGTGAGTGATTATAGAGCATGGCAATACAGATGACGCTCATTGTCATCCTAATCGCAATCAACACAAGGCGTTCTTTGATGATAATACAACTCAACGATGTGCTTCATTATTGCTCAGATCAGGTCAGGTCATGGGCCGCTGCTCTTCCACATGCAAATGCCAGATGCTCTTGTGGAGAAAGTCCCTCTAAAAACAGCTTTGAGACACATTTTGCCAGCATGCTGTTCTCCTCTCTTCACCTCTGCTGTCTGATGGATCAGATCTGAACGGCGCAGTCCATTAAACGCCGCTCCTGCCTCCCACTCCATTGTAAACCCAGCTAGTAGCTTACAAGAACTCAAAGCTGATGCAGATGAGCTGGCACAAATGAGTATTCTGGAAGAAGAGGTCTTTAATTTTGTTCTGTTTGCTTTTTTTCCTCATGCTTTTCTTTATGTTTGGCTCCCTTTTTTCAGAGCGCGAGGCAGATGGATGGAAGCAGAGTGCCCACTCGTATGATAAATGAAATTCACATCACTCGGCTCCAGTGAGCTGAAAAGAGGACACTATGTTGAGATGTTTGGACAAATGAAGGCATAGCCCTGCAAAAAGGAAATGTAACATTTTCTCCTTTTGTCTTTGCCTTTCTTTTTCTTTCCCTTTTGTCCATTTTAGACAGTACTGGCAGGTCTATGCAGGGCGCAACAAAAGGCCTTTGGCAATGTTGGGAAAGCTACTTTGAAATTGTAGTGTGCCAAGTGACAAGCTACTCATAATTCAACAGAAGTCATGCTACTCTTTTGAAAAAAGTAGGTAGCTACTGAATATTTGCTATTTTGAAGCTATTTATGAGGCAATATCTACAAATACACTACCGCTCAAACATTTAGGGTCAGTAAGATGTAAAGATGCATTAAATTGATCAAAACTGACAGCAAAGATATTCTAGGGCAGTATGACTTCTGCAATGCGAAAAACACAGACGGAATCACAGAATCCAGTCATATAACACAGAATGTGACAGAATTTGCAAAATTTTGGATTGATAAATCAAAACTATATTAGTATTACACTTAAATCAAAAAACGCATCTGTGAATAATAAGAAACAAAAATACTGTGAATGAACTTTCTACACAAATACTAAATTGCGCATGACACTCACTGTGTTTTAAGCCTCCGCCGCTTTAATATATGAACACAGTTCTCAATAAATAAGTGTCTCTTTTATGAGAATTGTACCGTTTATTTGGAGAAAAAAAACTACTGTCATATCATATACAAACAGAAACTTAAAGGTCACATCAACCCGTCAAAATAAAAGTTTGGTTTAACTTGAAGAAACTGTGACAGAAATATATTACTTACTGTAATGATAGTACTACTACTACTACTACCAATAAAATTATTATTAAAACATTATTTTTTAAATAACATTTATCAGAAAAATTATTTGCCAGAATTTATTTACCAGAAAAATGTAAATATACAACAAATATTTCCAAAAATCAATTAATTAGAGATGCTTTTGACTATTAAAATTTTATGAAACCATTAAAATGGAATATACAAAATTAATGGAAGACACAGAACTTGGTAAAAATAAAACTGAATTTGAAAAAAAATAATAATAATAATTTCATAAGGCCTTAAAAATTTAATTTTTGTTAAACATTTAATAAATTGCTGTTAAATTGTGTACATTTCATAATTTCAAATAATTAGACATGCATTTTGATTAATATTTTTTAACGTAACCAATAAAAGAGTCTAGAAAAATTTTAATGGGAAAAAAAATTAATCGAGAAACATTAAAATGGAAAACAATCGAATGTGGGATTTCACAGGGGGCTAATATTCATAATGTTACCAAAAATTTCCATTTTAAAATAAATGCTGTTCAAAGAATCCTGGAAAATGTATCACTATTTTTACAAAAGTAAAAAGCCACAAAATATTAACTGTTTTCAACACTGATAATAACATAACTGATATAACATGTTTCTTAAGCACCAAATCAGCATATTAGAATGATTTCTGAAGGGCCATGTAATTCACTTTTGCATCACAGGAATAAATTATATTTTAAAATATATATTTTGATTAAATAAATGCAGCCTTGGTGAGCATAAATTGTTTCATGCCACCATTCAAAAACAAAAAAACTTACAGACTTACAGTAATGAACAGTATCTTCTCCTGATGATTAGACGTCTCTTTTCCCCTCAAATGAAATGAATCAAATGAACCTGTGAATCATTTTTGAATGATTTGATTTAGATAAACTATTCAGATCGCTAAAAGGAAACAGAATTCCCAGTGCTACATACAAAAGAGGACAGTTCATGAAAGTGTTTTTGATAATTGCCTCGGCTTGCTTGGCTGTAAAGCTGTGGGTACAATGCAATGTGACATAAAAAACAGTGTATTGTCACATTAAACCACTACTCGTTGGAAAGCTTGTTAAAAAAATAGCTGGAAAAGCTACGCTGTTATGTAACCAGCAGACTGAACTGTCACATGACAGCAAAATGCAGTTAAGAAAGGTACAACGACATCGATACTTTAAGTTGGTTACTCCCCAATACTAGAATTTCTGTAATGGTACCAGATTTATAATACTGCACATATACCTTGCAATTCCATGTGAGCTGCACTGGCGCTGATGAGTCTGCCATGTTTACAGGTTCCATAAAGCAGCTGGATGCTGGTATTGTTAATGTGAAATACAGATTCACAACCAGCATGGCATTAACATGGCTTTTGGGGCACGAGTAAAAGAGAAAGCAGCACTAGTCTAGTGTACACTCAGCTTGCCGCTTATAAATAGAGGCATGAATTAATAATACAAATTATAATAATAAATAAAAAGCCAGCGTGCATTCTCGCAAAAGTAAAGTAAGATGCAGAGGCGGTTGACATGCGTTGTGATAATTCAGTCCCCAGGTGCCAGACCAAGCTTGTGTGAAGTTATGTTTCACCCACTGTGAACAAAACAGAGGAAGGAGTGCAGAGGGAAGTCTATGCCATTATAAGGGGATTCTGAGACTGTAAGGTATAGTAAGGCTATGCACCCGTGAATATGAAATGTGCTTCTCATTTGAAAGGCTGGCATGACTATATTCCATCAGTATATCTCAAGAGATTTCCCAGCTCATCTGCAGGTTGGATTCAGCACAGCCATCCAGAATAATTTTTCTATACACTGCTGGAAGTAGATAACACGTTTTTATTGTAAATACCTCATTGTGTCTAGTTTAAAGAATTAATTCAGCCATAAAATAAAATGTAGCCATTATTTATGCTACCGTTTAAAACTTTGGGGTTGGTAAGGTTTATGTTTTTAAAAGAAGTCACTTAGGTTCAACAAAGTCTGCATTCATCTGTTATAATAAAACTTTAATATTGTAAAATATTATTACAATTTAAAGGAAACATCGTATGCCCATTTTTTAGTCTTTAGGGTCTTCATGAAATGTCTCCAACATACTTTGGTTAAATTTCTTCAATAGTTGTGTAAAACAACACTCTTTTTACAAAAAACAAAAACAGCTCTGTTCACCGTTTCGGTGCACGTCTCATTAAACGATAATGAGCTACTGCTCACTCCGCCCCCTCTTCCGTTTTTCCGTTGAATTCGGTGGCACGTTATTATTAAAAATGGACCATTATCAATGATGTTGGGAGAAAATGACGTACAGCTGGATGTAGGTGGAAATATGCTAATACGGGACAGTTCATCAGTAGTTGTGGGCGGGGCCTGAGCAGTATGACATCATACTGCTCAGAAAATCAAAACGGCATGATAGTTAAGACTGTTTAGGTTTTGGGGGATTTAAAAAACTTCACATGTTGGATAAGAGTCCTGTCCTGAACACATGCCCATGCCCATATTCACTTATAGCCATAGCACCACCTGCTGGCAACAGGAAGTGGCATGTTTTACGCTGTAAACATCAACATTATATCGGCCAGTCTAATCTAACGGCCTTTGAGATGTTCATTTGCAAAGATCTTGAGTTTTCGATAAAGGGATGGGTCCAAGGCGGCCTGACCATGTTTGATGTTTCGGTGTTGTAGCTCAGCCGTACAATGTCCGATCTGCCCCAGACTTCACACGTTCGATAGGAGTCCTGGCCTGAACACATCTAAAGGCCAGTATTCTGCTATAATCATAACACCACCTGCTGGCAACAGGAAGTGACTTGTTTTACATTAATTTGAACATGCAATGTCAAATCTGCACCAAACTTCACATGTTTGGTAAAAGTCCTGGCCTGAAGACACCTAAAGGCCAATAATTATTTATAATTATAGCGTCACCTATATTTATATATTTGACAGAAATGCTGGGCTTAAGACAGCTACATCACTGTAAAAAATGACAGTGAATTTAACGGCAAAAGACTGTAAAATGCTACAGTAAAAACCTGTTAAATGGTTAACAGTAAGTTTCCCTACTATATATGGTAAAAAACTGTATTAGTCATTGCATGTAATTTTACGGTAGTATACCATTTTCAGAGGTGGAAAAAGAATGTAAAATTTACAGTGAATAACCGTAAATTGACATTCTCAGAATTCCCAGTGTTACATTTTAAATTTGATGTTTTTTCGTTGAAATACCTATGTTTCTTTTTTTTTTTTCTTATTAGTTTTGTACAATAGAGTTGAATGTTACATCTAATGTTGTTAAATGAATGTATTGCATTATTTCAGTTTCAACTGTGTTACAATGATGATGTTTAGTATTTGTGTGAATGACACTGTGCACCTTTTATATATGTTAGTATTTAAAAGTTGCTTGTGATGGGCTTTGGTTCATCATGTGACTTTCTCATCACCACCTGCTTTTGGTGGTTATCAGTGAATTACAAAGGTACAAAACAGACTTCAATACTTCAGTAGGTTGGTATATTAGCATTATATCAGTTAATGAAATGACTGTATTTTAAATGTAAATTTAAGTTAAAACCGTAAAACAGTAAAACCTAAAACATTAAAATTCTGCTGTTTTTTAACAGTAAATTTTACGTTTTTTTTTTTTTTTTTATAGTGATACCAATATCGACTTATAGTCGTAGCGCCGCCACCTGGTAGCAGGAAGTTTGGTACATATAAATAACTTTGACATATTCCTTCTATATTTACCACTTTAAATGCATATTGCCGTTCACTGTTTTCCTAAAACGTTCGTAATTTTCTGTGAGGGCCCTTTCAACGCTGCTTACAGCTTTAATTTAAAATGCTATTTATTCCTGTGAAGTCAAAGCTGAATTTTTCAGCATTACTCCATTTCTCACTGTCACATGATTCTTCAGAAATTAGTCTAATATGCTGATTTGGTACCCAAGAAGATTTTATCACATTATTATCTTATATCAAATAGAATTGTATATGTCCTCATTTCATTCAAATCTGACTTGCTTCCAATGAATGAGGACTGAAGGTCGTTTTTTTTTTTTTTAAGACTTAAAGCACCATAAAAATATAATAAGTAGCTCATGACTCATATATGAAATTACAAGTCGTCTGAAGCCAATTGACAAAAATATTAGCATCCACTTTGTAAGAAATCATTCGAGATGGATCTTTGCAATGAATCTGCTTTAGTTATTTCAAAAGTTTAAATGATCCATTCAGAAATCAGAATGATCTAGTTGGAATGATTCAATGACTTAGTTAAAGCGGTTAAGAGCTCACTGAAAGATTATCAGTAACAACAGCTTAGTTCAATCTCACTCTATGGTTCCTGACACAAATCTACTGCATCGCTTCAGACATCCAATAAACTACTTTTATAGTGCTTTTGGATACTTCATGAAGCTTGAAAATGTCAGACTCCATGTAGACTAAATGCATGTAAAAGAGAGACAAGTACAATGCTAGAGACTGTGTTCTTTTATCTTCCACAGAAGAAATTAATCCACATTTGTAATGAAATGAGGACACAATGTTCATTTTTGGGTGAACCATTATACTACAAATGAGGCCACGATAACTCTGATACAATTACTGGTTGAAAAAAAAAAAAAAAAAAAAAAAAAAAAAGCATTATTGCCCGTAATCTAAATTCTCTCATCGCACTAGCTTTTATTGCCAAAGCCTGATGGTGATAGACTCCACTCTTAAACCAATATTTTACCCCAAGGCGATCCCAGTAATAGCAAATCTCATACAAACTCGAAGACATCCATTTTATAACATTACGCATTTATAAACATTATGTTAAAATAGTTTACATTCCTCACATTACAAACTTCTCTTTAAGTGGTTGGTTTATAGTATCGCAAAGCCTAGTCATTTTCCAGCATGTTTCTGAAGCTCCCTAAGCCACATAAAAAGACATATGGTTTCTCAAATGTCAAAAAAACTCAATTAGTCACTTTATTGCAAGGTCATTTATATGTAAAGCAGATAATTAAAACTACAGCTCCAGAGCAACACTGCTACAAAACGGCAATTAATAATGCAAAACAACGGGAAACAATGGAGATCAGTCAGGATCCTCACGCGATTTAGTTCATGTTCGGAGGCAATGCAGCTCTGCGTGAAACACATCAAAGGCTCTGAACATTAAACAAAGCTAAATTTACCGCATGCTTGGCCCTGCATTTACTAAACATGGCAATAACATTCAACAGTCAGATGTTGACTGCAAACATATTGCTCCGCTCTTTCATACAGCACACAAAATATAACAAAGATGTAAATATCTTTGAATCTGAGTTCTTCAAATATCTTTTCGTCTTACGGAATCTAGTTTGTAAAACTAATATAATCAAAAAATCCTTAAATGATTTAAAACATCAAATGTTATATCAAAAAAGCAGGTTTTTGCAATCATATGGATTTGATTATGATGATACTGTAAAGGCTTGGAAAACCAGGTCTGGACCACAAGGAAAGTATTCTCAAATTGTGACTTCAATTTGTGGTTTCATTATAGAAAACGGAGACACTTCCTCGAGTGCCCTAATGTGCTTTTCTGTAAGTGCGCTAGAAAATCATTAGTGTCCTTACAATACTTGCCTGCCTCGCAGTTTGTTTTTCAGCCTGTCGTAAAACACAGGGAAACAAACATCATACAAGTATTTTTATTTTGGCATATGATATTCAATCTTATAATCATAGGCTGGTCACAACCAGAGAGACCTCTGTACATTGAAAGCAATGATTTAGAGACATTGGGTTCTGGATCATCCATCAAAGACAGCTGATCCAAAGTTATTGCCAAAGCTGATACTTATGAAATGCAGCACATCTTGACCTGACAGATTGATTGGAGCCGAGGAAGAACTGAACTTACATTCTATATTACAGCATGACTTGTAATAATAATAATAAAATGACATGCTCAACCTTGACTATGAAGAAAATGTGAATGTCATGTCCTGTTTTGAAATGGTAGCTTATAAGATACTCAGAACTGAAAGCAGACAAAAACGCTTGTGAATTGCTGTTCACAACCTGTTACACTTCTGCAATCTGATGCACTTCCGAGAAAAACACTGGGAACTGTTCAGAATTATAAAAAAAAATAAGCATTACATACCTGAGTTCTAAACAAGAACATCAACGAAAAAGTAAATTAAATCGAATTGTAAAAGGATAGTTCACCCTAAAATTAAAAATAGCTCATGATTTACTCAACCTCAAACCATCCTAGGCGTATATGACTTTCTTCTTTTAGACAAGTACATTAGGAGTTATATTAAAAAATGTCCTGTCTCTTCCAAACTTTATAATGGAAATTAAAGGTGAAGTCCACTTCCAGAACAAAAATTTACAAATAATGTACTTACCCCCTTGTCATCCAAGATGTTACCCTAACTATACTGAACCAAAAAACAAAAAAAACAAAAAAAAAAAAAAACAGAGTTCAGGGAGAGCAAGACAAGATGAATACATCTAGGTTGGCTTGAGGGTTTAATATGGGGTAATTTTCATTTTTGGGTGTACAATCCCTTTAAGTTGAGTTTCTGAAAATTAAAGCCAAAACGTTTCGAGTGCCCCCAGGTGGCTGGGTGCAGTATAGGTCATCAACTCCGCCCTCTCCATGTAATCTAATGGGACGTGAGACAACCTAAACAAATAAATTACACTTCAAATAATTTTTTTCCAAAGATAGTTTCCGTCATTTTAGGCAGTTTTTATCATTCAAGTGTTTGTTTTTCTAATAAGTTTGCTTTTAGTTTGATATTTGTTGCTATAAAAATGGGGTGTGGTGTCATGATTGTGTGCTTGTGATTGGGTCTGCGGGAGTTTGGGCGTAACTTTGTGGAAGTGGAGATGCGTCGTCCATCTTTTTTACAGTCTATGGTTTCTACAGACAAGGTTCTACAACAAGCACTACAACCACAGAAAAAAAGTAGCAAAATATTTTAAAACAACAACAAGGGACATTGTCTTTATTAATTACTAGTGCTGTCAGTCAATTAAAATTGGCATTGAAAATACCCACAAAAGATCATTTAAAGATATTATTGTGTTAAATGAGAAAGTAGCAAGTAGACATTACAAAAAGTATCTTTAGAAAGAATAATTTTTTTGATTCAGCATGAAATTTATTACACACAAATATTTAGGCTGCAACGGCCTAACAAAAACTATGGAACATAAAAGAAGATCAGTTGAGAAACATTATTTTTTTATAAACACAGTATTTTTTGTTAATATAATGAAAGTCATTGGTAACCAAAACAGCTTACCAACAGTCTTCAAAATACCTTCATGTTCCACAAAAATAAGGTTTGAAATGACATGAGAGTGAGTAAATGATGACAGAATTCAAATTTTTTGGGTGAACTATCCCTTCAATGTTTTTATTATCAGTATCAGTATAATTATTACTATTATTGTTATAATGGAATGATACTCTAAATAAGAAACTAAATCTGCCAGCAGGTGGCGGTAAATGTCTTTATGAATCATTCATTCAGTCGATTCGTTCAAATGGCCGATTCATTCACAAATGAAGTAAATCCTTATGAATGGGCCTTTGAATCATTGCTTCACATGATTCGTTTAAAACGCAGATTCAATAAAAAACTAAACACTGCTGTGTTGCTCTGAGATGCGCAACCATTCTGCTATGGCTTCAAAGGTAATATGTTCTCTGCAAAATTGAGCAAAAACATAATATTGTGTTTAAAATATTACGCAATATCAACTTATTATTTACTGAACTGTTGTATAAAAACAGATTTAAGCTCATGATAGATCGGGACAAAATCAGCACTCGTGTCATACTGCTCTTGTTGTTAATGTGATATTGTGTGATATATAAATATGAGACAAAACACATACAGGGGCATTTTTTGCATCGATATCTTGAATTTTATGACATATATATTTATAAAACTGGAAATGAGCAGCTGCGTTCAGCTCATACACCAGTTCACAACAATGAATCAGAGTTTCCAATGCTACATACAGTGTAAACATTCACACTTTGAGTTAGTTCTTCCCCAGTGATTAAAGGAGAAGTCCACTTCCAAAACAATGATTCACATATAATGTACTCAGCCCCTTGTCATCCAAGATGTTCATGTCTTTCTTTCTTCAGTCGTAAAGAAATTGTTTTTTTTAAGGAAAGCATTTCAGCATTTTTCTCCATATAATGGACTGATATGGTGCCCCGATTTTGAACTTCCAAAATTCAGTTTAAATGCAGCTTCAAATGATCACAAATGCGGTTGTAAATGATCCCAGTTGAGAAAGAAGTGTCTTATCTAGTGTAACGATTGGTTATTTGAATAAAAATAATACAATTTATATACTCTTTAATGCCAAACGCTCATCTTGTCTTACTCTGCCTGGACTGTTTTTGTTCCAGTTCATGACAGTTAGCGTATGTCGAAAAACTCCCATCTCATGTTCTCCCTCAACTTCGAAATCGTTTTATATAGCCGACAGAGGCCACTCCCATGATAGTTGATTGACATGAGCATCTTACCTCAGAACCGCCTTAAATCAGCTGTAACAGTCCGACCTCCATTGTTTTGATGCTGGAGCAGGGATGTAAGTTAGACAAGAATATCTCCAACTGAGCGACTGAGGTGTTGTGTTGCTGGATGTAAAAATGAACATAGTGGTCGTCATTTACTCCCGACATCTATGTTGAATTTCTGCATAGATGTAGAAATTCTGTCTATGTTCGCGCAAATCATTCGTGATCCAGCTTCACTTACAGCAGAAGTCAGTATAAGGGTTTTTTTATGAATCTTTGCGGTCGTCTTTCCTAATAATGCGCTAGTTAGCAAGTTTAGTGGCTAAACGCGGCTAAATGCGGCTAAAGTAAACAGGCTCGTCACTCCACAGAGAGAACAGAGAGGCGGGGCGAGCAGAGCTTATTAACATTTTTAAGCAACCTCGACCAGAACAGGATGATTTTTGCAGAGCTGATTTTGGCAAGGTAAAAAGGGTGTTGTTTTTACACAACCATTGAGAATTTTTAACCAAATTATATTATAGACTTTTCATTAAGACCCTAAAGAATCATTTCAACTTGTGGTAAATGGGCATCCTATGACCCCTTTAAGGGTGTTTGATATTCTTTGCATGTTCACATTGCAAAGACTGGGTCGGTACTTCTGCAGCGATGTAGGATGATTTTGAAATGATTTTTGAAGTTGAGTGAGAAAAAACTCGTCGAAAAATCGTATTTCAACATACCCTAACTGTCTTGAGTCATAATATGAATACACAGAGTTCAGGGAGAGAAAGGCGAGATGAGCATTTGAGATTAAAAAGTATTTAAATTTTAAATATTTTTTAATGAAAATAACCAATTGTTTCGCTAGATAAGACCCTTCTTTCTCGGCTGGGATCGTTTACAGCCACATTTGGGATCGTTAGAAGCTGCATTTAAACTGCCTTTTGGAAGTTCAAAATCAGGGCACCACAGCAGTCCACTATATGGAGAAAAATCCTCAAATGTTTCCCTCAAAAAAACTGAATTTCTTTACAAGTGAAAGAAAGAAAGACATGAACATCTTGGATGACAAGGGGGGTGAGTACATTATATGTCAATCTTTGTTTTGGAAGTGGACTTCTCCTTTAAATAATAAATGTACTGGTCTACATACATAAATTAGATTTGACGACAAGCATGTTGGATTAAAACTAGATATAATCTACAACAGTTGTGCATGTGTCAATTAATCTGAAGCAGGCCTACCTTTTTTCAACAAAACCCTTGGCTGGAATGAATGACGCTGTGGACTTGACGTCACAAATCTTTCAAACATCGAGTCGGTCCGTCCTGAAGCTAATTCTCAGTGTACACCTATAAAAACGCTGCATATTTGTGCAGATGGCGGTTTTTTACAGGAGCCTACTGTGTAAGGGAACACAGCGTTGATTCAGAGTGTCTGCCAGGGGCCCTGAGCTGAGTTCAGGGGCAAGTGCTCTGGTAACACAGCCGTCCTGCACCTGCCTCCCAAACACTTTAACAGGCAATTATCCCACCAAGCAGGACCTATCAAACCACCAGCCAACTCCACACAGAGAAGTACAGACTGACAGAGAGAAAGTGAAAGAGAGAGAGGGGGAGAGGCTTTAAAACTTTTCTCAAAAAGAAACCAAATAATTGGCTTACATTATATTTTTTAAAACATCTCTACATCTATGCTCCATATGATCCACTTTTTTTTTTCCTAAATTTTCCTAAGTCTATCTGTAGATTTAGACCACTAACAACATTTTGGATATAGAGAGAAAGAGAGAAAGATACAGATATTTTGTTTAAATAATCACACATACTGTGCTTGTCATTCTACTGTAGATGCATACCAATAATTTAATAATTATTTTCATGTTATATTTTCAATTTTTTCTTCATTGCACCTTGGTTTCTCTTTATGCATTAAACCTTTGACCATCCAAACAGATACATTACACTGCACTTAACATTAACATTAAACACTTAACTTGAAACGTGACCTGAGGAGAATACCTGAACTCATTTTTTATATTGTTAATCACTTGTTAGCCACAAAACAAATGATGGCTTTCAAGAAGACAACAGGGAGCAACTTTTAACCTATGACAAATCACCATCTAAGATCAGGCACTTCCCATGAAAGAAAAGCTGATTAAAATGATTAAAGGTTAAAGGAGGATCTGTCTCCTGGAAGTAATTAAGTTAGAGAGACAGAAAGAGACCAACAGAGTCACTACAGGACAAATTTTTTTTTTTTTTTTTCTCTAATGCAAATCAAAAACATATTCATTAGTATCACAAAACCAACATGCAAATCTCCACCACTTGAAACGCTATGACTGAATATGTACAAGAACATGAACAGAGGAGCCATCTGGTCCCACATTTGGAGGATTCTCTTTCCTGGGAGTTTTTTTTTTTTTAATCTGGAAATCATTCTCTGCTGCCTTTCCTTTTACGCCTGGCTGCTTGAAAGCTGTGGAGAGTCAGATTAAGCCACTAGTTAAGGATGACATCCAACGATAAGCTACGTTCTCAATGCGTTTACGTTCTCTTTAGGTTCAAACAGCACTGACATTAAATAAGTTTTGCCATGCAAAAAAATGCACTGACATAGGAAATAAGGGTCTGTCTGGAGAAAAGCAAGCTGCTGAACTTGAGAAAAGACAGAGGGAATGCATATGCAATAATAAGCAGGTCTTTATCTTTCCTAATACATTTTTTTTTTTAAATTAGAATACAGAATTCTTTAAGAATAGATATGAAATTGTTTGGTAGTGCAATGAAGTGTACAAGTAATCAAGAGCATCCGATTAGGAGTGTTGTTTAATTTATTTTTATGGCTAACTTTATCTCTGAACCTTAACCATCACTCCTAAAAATGAAGGTTCTTTTAAGGTTCCTTGGGCTACACAGGATACTTTAACAAGTTGCTATAGGCTTTTTTGGAGACTACAAAAGTACTTTATTGATTCTGTGTTCATTAAATCTGTTCATTAACGTTTTTTGTTGACTTATGCTAGAAAAGCTAGTGTATACAACTGATTGTAAGCTAGAGCGAACACAGAGAAAATAAAATAGGAGTAAAAACAAGATTAATTTCAGTGTTCAACTACATTAATCACAAAGAGTAAACAGAATGAGGATAATATACTAGACTTGTGTAACATTAACCGAATGAATATACTAACCGAAAGCGAGAACGAGGGATGTTATATCATGTCCGCTACATTATATATTTACAAAAAATGACATAATTATAAAAACAAGGTGTCCTTCTGTGTAAGAAAGTATATACTTACTAGAGAAATACGGATTCACGTACAAGCATAAAAAAGGTTATTCACCCATGTATTTGGATAGTTGACATGTAACATGACATAGCAAAAAAAAAAAAACACTGCCGGGCAAAAAATTTGGGATCAGTACGATTTTTTAATGTTTTTTAAAGAAGACTTTTCAGCTCATCAAGGCTGTTTATTTGATTAAAAAAATGCTGAAAAAATAGATATTATAGATATATATATATATATATATATATATATTTTTAATTATTATCAGTTTCAACACTGATAATTATCAGCATATTAGAATGATTTCTGAAGCATCATGTGACACTGAAGTAATGGCTGATGAAAATTCAACACTGCATCATAGAAATAAATTCTATTTTAAAATATATTAAAATAGAAAACCAATATTTGAAATTGCAATAATATTTCAGAATATTACTGTTTTTTCTGTATTTTTGTTCTAATAAATACAGCCTTGAAGAGCATAACAGACTCCATAAAAAAATAAATAAATAAAAATCAATCTTACTGATCCCAAACTTTTAAACAACAGTGTATGTATATGAGACAAATAATATTAATTTAGTGTTAAGTGTTAGAAAGTTTAGCACCATTTTTATTAATTAGTTCATTTAAGCAGTTCTGCAGTGTGCAAAACGAAGTTTTAAAAATGTAAATAAATGTTCCATGCAAATGCTAAATTAATTTGGAGCTATGCACTAAAAAAAACTTCTTTTAAATGAAGCATAGCAAGATCCTAAAAGTACTTTATGCCATCAACCCACCCTTGCTTATATGATAAAGTCTACATGATATGAAACAGTTGTTGATGTCTGTGTGAGAGAGAAAGAAGAATCACATGGCCATGCGAATGCTAGTTTAAATCATATAATGGCGTCTCATCAGATGAGGAGTTTGTGCCCAAATTAGGTGTCGGTCTGTGCACGAGAGAAAGAAGAATGCGTTACATCACAGACGGTGACAACGTGGGCACGGCTGGTGGAGTCTGGCTGCTGTGTGTCTCCAGAGAGAGATTTACCCTGCGTCTGGCACGAGCACATCAGAACTGGATGATCTGCCTTTCCCATAAACGTCTCCTCCCACCCGCTCTCCCTCCCAGTGCCGGACAGCGGGGGTGTCAGGGATGGCACGTATCTCATCAGTCACGCTGAGCTCGGTCTGCCAAGACTGCGCCCGACGGAGACGCAACCTTTTTTCTCTTCCTCCACCCTAACACCCTCTTTTTCCCCCTCATCCAACCAGCTTGGCTTTTTAATGTCGATGTGTTTCCATACTGTCTATTGTCTGCCAGGTCACGTGTGACAGCGAGAGGGAGAGCGAAAGAAACAGAGAAGGGAAAAGGATATGTTATACCCAGTATGTTATATTCATCTTTCTTCATTCTCATTTTGGAGCAGCAGACGGCCAAAACTCGCACTCAGCTACTTCAGGCTGCCTTTTAACCCTGGCCAACAGGGCTGGGCCTACAGGCATCAGAGGAATCAGACGGAGTGGAAAGCCGTCGCTCAGCCCCTAATTTGTTTACGTGCCGATTTTACTCATACGAGGGCTGAAAATGCGAGGGCTCGGACTACATGGCCAAACGGCTTTCATCTCGCTCACCCCAGCTGACTTTACCACAGACGGCCTGTAGTTTTCAACAGCGCCGTAAACACACACACACACGCACATCGATGTACTTAGAACATCAGAGACAGAGATAGACAAACCACTGGGCACTGTCTGCCAGAAACACACAGTCAGGGAGCTCGAGAGATTTCAGTGACAGTATTATTTCACAAATATATACACCCGAAGCATATGGTGATCTCAAAATAGTTTTTGGCACAATGTAAAAATGTATAAATATCACTGCTTTTGATATCGATGCAAACAAACTCATTTTTCTCAGAATTAGCCTAACTTGAATGTAAGAAGTCAGTTATTCTTCAGTTTAGTTTATCATTAGTTTATTACATTAACATGATCCACTTTTGACAAGTAAAATTTTAACAGCTAGAAAGTCTGTTGCTATTAAGCAATAATCTATTGCTTTACATTTCAAATCTAACTTATTTTTGCTTAATATTAGCAAATTAATTTGCTTGAAAAGTGTGTAAAGGCTTTTTACATTGTTCCAATAAAACTATATTTCAAGTAAATGCTGTTTTTTTTAATCGAGAATCCTGAAACAAATGTATCATGGTTTTCAACATTGATAATAATAGGAAATGTATCTTAATCAAATCAGCACATTAGAAACATTTCTGAAAGATCATGTGACACTGAAAATTCAGCTTTGCCATCACAGGAACAAAAAACATTTTGAAATATGTGACCCTGGACTACTGGACCAGTCTTAAGTAGCACGGGTATATTTGTAGCAATAGCCAAAAATACATTGTATGGGTCAAAATTATAGATTTTTCTTTTATGCCAAAAATCATTGGGATATTAAGTAAAGATCAGGTTCCATGGAGACATTTAGTAAAATTTCTACTGTAAATATATTAAAACTTACATAATATGCATTGCTAAGAACTTTATTTGGACAAATTTAAAGACGATTTTCTTAATATTTTGATTTTTTTGCACCCTCAGATTTTCAAATAGCTGTATCTCGGTCAAATATTTTCCTATCATAACACAAAGCAATGGAGGCTTATTTATTCAGCTTTCAGATGATGTATAAATCTCAATGTCAAAAATGTAACCATATAACTGGTTTTGTGGTTCAGGATTTCATATATATTTACTGCTTTATAATTTCAAATATAGCAAACTTCTTTATAAAGGCTTTTTACACTGTTGCAATAAAACTACATTTCAAGTAAATGCTGTTCTTTTGAACTTTCTTTTTAATCAATAAATCCTGAAACAAATGCATCATGATTTTCAATATTGATAATAACAGGAAATTAATTTTGTGCACCAAATCAGCATATTAGAACAATTTCAGAAAGATCATGTGACACTGAAAAATCAGCTTCGCCACCACAGGAATAAATGACATTTTTAAATAAAGTAAAATAAAAATCAGTTACTTTAAATTGTAATAACATTTCACACTACTACAGTTTTATGTATTTTTGATCAAATAAATGCAGCCTTGGTGAGCATAGATGTTTTTAAAATACATTTTTCAACAGTAGTGTATTTCTCCCATATAAATGGCATTTAGAATAAATACAAGCTCGACAAACATCTCTCACCATTGCAAGATATAAAGTCACAATTATGAGAAATAATTTGGAATTGCAAAATCTCAGTTGAGATATACAGTAAAGCACACTGTAAAAATTAAACTGCATATTTTTCCAGTTTATGAAACATTTTGAGTCTCAAATACTAAAAAATGCTCTTTTCTTGAAACTACAAAAAAACGTTTGTCAGACCAACAAAATTACCCCAAATGTTGTTCCAACTAGTCAAAAACAGCTGTCTGAACAAAGAATTTTATATTGTTGACATGTTAAGGCTTTGTGAGTTCCCAGCATGCATTGCAGCATGAATAAATTGTGCAGTTACTGTTAGGATTATTGTTTTGCTGTTTGCTGACTTCATTTAAACTTTTTTGTTGTTTTGTCATTATTGTTAGTTATTTGTTGTACTGTGGTGTAAAGAGCTCATCTTTTTAACTTTTGTTGATTGTCAGTGTTCTTGAGATTTGTGTGTCTAGTTTTGAGGTCCTTAGTATGTTCAACCGTATTTATACGTTTCCCGAATATATTTGTCTTGTAAGATGTTTTACAAACAAAGACAATGATGTTTACATATTAGAGTAAGTTATCCATTTAGGTTTCTATAACAATTCACTGGTTGTCATTCATAAATAAACAGAATTAATAATGTGTTTTTTTTTCCATCTAGAAAACAGGAAAAAATGAATTACCTCAACAACAGTAATTGTTGTTTCAACTGCTGTGACAAGAATTTTTTCTATTAGCAAAATAAAACAATTAGCATGGCATGAACAAACAAATTTACATTGGCTAAACTAAGTATTTTTACTGAGAAGAGCTACTATTTATTTTTTACACTGTAGCAATTAAAATAAGAAAATTACCTTTTACTTTTTAATCAGAGACTATTCCATATTGTCTTATCCAAATTTGTTTGTGCCACTGTATTTTGGGAGAAATGGAAAGAATCACATATCATGAACACACCCACAAGATCACATCATTCATGAGGTAATGACTTCTTGTCTTTCCTAACTCATGACGCATCCGAGTTCACAAACATGGTAATTTACGCTGTCGTTTGAACCGTCTTCCCTGCATTTCTATGCACCCATGGGGAGTGTTACGGGTGAGTGTGCTTTTTGTAATGTCTTAGACTTACAAAAACAGTTCCAAAAGACTGGCCGTGCATCACAGTGCCCATGGGCAATACTCTAAACTGCTTCCAGCTATTGAATGCACCCTAAGAGCTAAGAGCTAATAGTGATAAAATGAAACGGCACACATGGAAATAGTCCCTCAAGGACTGCCAGCTAAGGCAGAACAAATGGTATTCTCCAGTCAAGGACGCTAATGTGATGTATGTAAAGGTAGACGTTAATCTAGGAGCATAAGGAACATTTCAACAATGGTACAGCCTTGTACAGCTGTATTTTAACAGAAAGGATTGTGTGTATGAAATACTGCTTGAGGACATAATAGATGGAAGACGGAAGAAAAGTCTTTCTTTAGATTAGAGTTGGGCAAAGCTCAACTTTTTGTATTGGTATAGTAAAACTTAAACTTACGATGAAAAAGTTGCAAATAAGTTAAAATTATTATTTTTTATATTACACTATATAATAGATATACACTACCAGTCAAAAGTTTGTGAACAGTAAGATTTTTAATGTTTTTTTAAACAAGTCTCTTCTGCTCACCAAGCCTGCATTTATTTGATCCAAAGTACAGCAAAAAACATACAAACTTGAAATATTTCTATTTAAAATAACTGCTTTCTATTTGAATATATTTTAAAAAGTAATTAATTCCTATTATTTCAAAGCTGAATTTTTAGCATCATTACTTCAGTCACATGATCTATCAGAAATCATTATAATTATTATTATTATTATTATTATTATTATTATTATTATTATTATTATTATTATTATGTTGAAAACAGCTGAGTAGAATTTTTTCGGGTTTCTCTGATGAACAAAATTAAAAAAAAAAAACAGCATTTATCTGAAACAGAAATCTTTTGTAACATTATAAATGTCTTTATTATAATTTCTGATCAATTTAAAGCATCCTTGCTAAATAAACATAATAATTTCTATAATTTCTTGGACCTTTCTATTCATTAAAGAATCCTGAAAAAAAAATGTACTCAAATCTCAAATGTTTTAAATATTGGTAGTAATAATAATAATAATAATAATAATACAAATGTTTATTGAACAACAAATCAGCATATTAGAATGATTTCTGAAGGATCATGTGACTGGAGTAATAATGCTGAAAAATTAACTTTGAACACAGGAATAAAATTACATTTTAAAATATATTCATATAGAAAACTTATTTTAAATAGTAAAGAAAATCAGAATTTTACTGTTTTTGCTGTACTTTGGATCAAATCAGTACAGGCTTGGTAAGCAGTAGAGACTTTTTTTAAAAACATGTAAAATCTTACTGTTTAAAAACTTTTGACTGTAAATCAAACAATATTATGCTGCAATAATCACAACTGTTTTTAACATGCAAGCACAATTATGCAAAAAAACTACTAAAAAGAAATTACTAAATAATGATTTTTTTTATACAGTTGTTCTTGACTGTAAAAGGTTGAAGTGCACAATATGATTACACAAGCCTTGTTTCCTATAGTTATACGTGTTGTTTATGCTGTGATGCAACATTCCTGTGAGGTAAAATACTTTGCTTTGTCTAGTTCACTCTTTAAAACAGCAGTCTACTATTTTCGCAAATCCGTTACAGCAAACAATAATTCTGTCTTTCTAAACATCCTAAATCCTTGTTTCTACGACAGCATGATTTAATTTTGTAAGCACATTACTCCATAATTTCATTTTTTTTTTCCAAGCGATCCACTCAACTCCACACGTTTCTTCAATTTGACTATTTCAAACAATAAATAATAAGCACAGGAAGACCAAAAATGGCAAGCCCACATGGCGAATGATGAAACAATTATGTTTGTTTGCAGATATCCTCACGATACGTGCCTCTCCTCTGCAAATATGGCTCAGTCACACCAAGACAAAATGATTGGATTAAGACATATAGCTTCAGTACAAAAGTAATCTTCAGAACTTTAAAATGAATAGCTCACCCAAATATGAAAACCTCATGAAGACCTTCATTCATCTTCCATTCATCTTAATGAAATCCAACAGCTTTTTGACCCTGCATAGACGGCAACTCAACTGACACGTTCAAGGCCCAGAAAGGTAGTAAGAACATTGTTAAAATAGTCCGTGTGACATCAGTGGTCCAACCTTAATTTATGAAGCTACGAGAATACTTCTTGTGTACAAAGAAAACAAAAATAATGACTTTATTCAATAATTCCTTGTTCAATCATTTGTTTTGTTTCCGAAGATGAATGAAAAAATGAGGATGAGTAATTAATGACAGCATTTTCATTCATGGGTGAATTATTCTTTTAATTTATTTTTATTTAAATATAACAAAACCAAAAAAATATAATCTAAAATTAAATATATATATATAAAAAAAAAAAAAATATATATTTTTAAACTCTTTTACAACAAAAACAAAAGAGATAAGAAAAAATGCATTCAAATTTTTTTTCCTTGCTCTCCTCGACCCATCAAAGCAGACATGGGAGCCATTTTTGGGCTGCGATCCAACCACTGCACTAAATCTCTAAGCGCGGTAAAGCAATGACATCACCCCTCTTCCTGTGCAAATGACCAGCACTTCCTTTAATGGGGCAGATCTCTCATATCGAAATGCATGAGAGTTGTTATGATCCGACGGGCGAGCTGAGCCACTGTAATAGCTCGTCTCCTCATGTGATCCCACATGACAGCGAGGATGGGAAAATTCCCTCAGGGCTCCCCTCTCTCATGTGGATGTTGGGTGTAATCTCTTCATCTGGATCTGTCAGTGACGTACAGTAAGACTAGTCGCGAAAGCCCTGAACACTCCAGACCCGGAAAAAATAAAAAAGCTACGTTTCAAAATCTTTGTGTGGATAAATCCGGAGATGATGGGTTCTAGTTGCCGATTGAAAGGTATTTTCCTCGTTGATACCATTTCTCTCAAGTGCACACATACACTTGGAGATGAAACGGCAAGTAAAGCTCTGAATGAAATAGTCTTGTCTGTATCTTTGACATGGTAAGTTATTTAGTGACACATCTTACGGTACCCAGCGTGAACACAGAAAAACGTGCTTATAAATCTCTCTGCTTGACATCTAGAGAGAGACAGACTTTGCCTCAGGAAACTTGGGATGGAGAACTGAAGGAAAATTCTATTTCGGTTCTTCCAAAAAGGGGAGTTTGCGAAACACAGACAGTAAGATTCTGTGTGCAATAAAAACCCACAGGAATTTTGGTCGAACACGGTTCCATTCGGTTTAATTGTCCACAAAATGACAATGCCACTGGCTAATTTAGTTTCATTTGCTACAAAATCAGATTCATTCTATATATTCCAGTGAATTACATGCTCCGTAGAGGCAGGGGTTTCTCTAAAAAGTCCCTCTCCAACATTTATCTCCCATATGTGTCTTCGATAGACAGTTAACATTCAGTTTAGACCAATTCAGCTTTAACCAAATATTATAAGAACAGCTGACAGCCAAAAGAAACAACTCCTAACCAGCCAATAATCAGTTTTTCTCCACATCAAATAGCCTCCAACGGGGTTAGCGACACTTCCAAATTCTGTACAGTTGAACAAATAGTCTACTAGTTGGTCTGGGCCTGCTGTGCTTCTGTCTGCTCAGATTACCAGCTCAAGAGTCAGTAAGGCATGACCCATCTGTTCAGTTATACTGACCCCAGAACTGTAGTTAACGGAGACGCTGTCTGTCTGACTGCGTTTCTCATACTACAGAGGCTGTCCAAAATACTATGGAGTATTTATAGCACCCCCATGTGGACAAATCAATGCTCTGCTATCCCTATTATACATCAACGACTACACACAGTATATTCCTTTAGCACTTCAGTACTTCACAGCAAAGCATATTCACCCCACATTAAATGGAAGCGACTTGACAACTGACAGCAATTATTATAATGCATCATTAGCATTATGTTCCCGAATAAACCACACTAGAGTTGTCAGATTCTTCATAATGACAGCTAGAGGAATATAAAAGAATAAATTGTCTGATCTAGTCAAAATAATAATCACATACATTGTATTAAGTAATCATTTAAAAAAATATCACATAGTAGCTTCAGGGGTCTCCTGAGGGAAGCGTATAGCTGCAGGGAAATTATGCTAATTCTTCATTACATTTTTCATACCATCAAAGTAATGCTTTCCTGCTGTTTTGCTGAATTATGAACACATGTGATGCACCTGTATAAAATCTGAAGGCAACCTGCTTAACACAAAACAAAACACATACTCGTTTTCAAATCAGGTCAAGGACCTTCCACTGAGTTCTGTATTTAATTTATATTATTAGATAAGATGTTATGTTATTGATACGGACTATTTAGAAAATTTTCTATGCTTTATTCCTAAGCTCAACCTTCAATAAACACTCATTAATCTTTATATTTTAAATAACACATAGTGTAAAGATTGCATTTATTAGGCCGTTTTGCTCATGGGAACCACAATGTACTTGTTTTCATCTCTCCTTGTTGGGACATTTGGTCCCCATAATGTAAGCAAACACACAAGTCTTTGAGGGAATACTTTAAAGCATGGAAAATCAAACTAGAAGTGCCAGTGCCAAACAGTTGATGTTACGACTAGTGTTATTTGTGGATCAATGGCAGTCCTTCATAAAGTACAGTAGAAAAGTCTGTCTATGTTATATAAAGGAAGAAAAATAACATAGGTGACTATTTGGTGGCTGTTTATTTACTTTCCAGACTTGAAGATTAATTTAATAGGTAATGTATTTAGGAATCATGTTTTTGAATTCAGAACATTCACTGGATTCTTTTCAAGTAGTGATAATACAATGATAATATGATATGATAATATGATAATACAAAATGATTATTGTGCAATATAACTAATGATATACGCTAAATATCTACAGCGTAGAGGCTCTAAACCTGGAGGTGGAACTGAAATTATACATATATAGGGCCCTATGAAATCAGTTTAATTTTTTCCCAAATTCCGTTTTATTTTTTTCCAAATTCCAAGTTTTAATTTTTCTGGATTCCGTTTTTTCCCTGTTTAATTTTTTTCAACTCCTTTTTAATGGTTAAATTAAATTTTATTAATCAAAAAGCATGTCTAATTAATTAAAATCATGAAACCTATACAATTTCACATCAATTTAATAAAGTTTAGGGCCCTATGAAATGTTTTATTTTTTTTTCACCATATGTTTCATTCATCAACTTCCGTGTTTTAGCATGTCAAATTATTTGAATGCATACTTAATTTATTCAAATTTATTCTTAAAATAGCCTTATGAAAGGTTTTGTTACCCTCAGAAATTCTGTGTTGTGTATTTAAAATGTTCAATCAAATGAAGGCATAAAACATTAATTTAATTTATCTTTTAATTACTAAAAATTAAGCAAACTTTTTTTTGGCAAACAAAGGGGAATTTACTATTAAAATTCAAACACGGAAGAAATGTTGTGTGAATATACCCTAAAAAATAATGTGTTTCATTGTAGTAGTAGTAGTAATAGTAGTAATATATATCTGGTACAAAATAGTAATATAAAAGTAGTAATATAGTAATAAAAAAAAAAGTAATATATATCTGGTACAAAACAAAAAGTTAAAGCAGACTTTTTTTGACGGGTTGCCGTGTCTACCTTTACATTCTGTGTGTATATGATATAACGCTAGCTTTCCTAAAATGGAACGTTCAAAGTGACTTTCAGCAGATATTGTTCATGTATTTATGTCCTCATTTAGTAAGATGAAAGATGCTGAAATCACAGCGAGCGTCACGTGTGCTTCACCTTCAGTGTGTAGTAAACAAAACCGTTAGTCAGCTCCATTCATTAAAGCAGAGACACGTAGAACATGCAGGATTCTCATTTAAATGGTATTTTTGCGGCATAATATTTACAGATACTAGTCCACATTGCGGTTTGATTTAAGTGTAATGACCTACTTTTCACTCATTCAAACTTTGCCAAATTCCATGACATTCCGCGTTATTCAGTAAATTCCGTTTTTATGACTGGTTTCCGCGATTCCATCCGCGTTTTCCGCATCGCGAAAATCATAGGGCCCTACATATAAAGCAATCAACTGAAACGTATACGACATCATCTGATTGCAATCAGCCCCCAAATTGTGATTGTAATAAATGGTTGATTCATTCATGTGTTTTTGATTCATCTTGCACTTTCTCTAGCTTTATTTTTTATCATCAGAAAAGCGATTCACCGAGAACTAAGATGAGTAATGATGGAACATTATGTTTCTTAACCAGTCTTTTGCATTCACGATGGATTTTTTTAGACATATGAAAATATATCACCTCTTAAAATGTTTGCGGCAGCTAAGTGGAACACCTTAGAAAGCGTGATTAATTATCAAACTAAAAATAATTCTTAAATGTGAATATGACTACAAAACCAACAGTGCACAATAAAGGCAATATGTGAGAGCAAAATGAACATAATATGAATTTAGATATACTGTGTGGAGCTCTGGGTCTCGGCGGTGGAGGAAAGCCCAAATCATTAAAATGGAACAGTGGCTATAACACACCGTAACCAACACAGCACTAGATTTTTTTCCCCTTGTCAGAGACGCTGAGCTGGAGCGTATCATATAATGTACAAGGTGTGCTTTTATACCCTGGCACGGATGCAAAAATAACAATCTCTCAGGTTGGACTGAGCCTAATCACATTGCTCATTGGCATGTTCCTATGTTTCCTCATAGGAGAGCAGCTGAAATAAATGAGCGACATTCAGTTCTATGTTTAGGAGGGAAAGAAAAGCCCTTCTGAACGGACTAAATGCAGTATCTCTAAAAGGCAGGAGAGTCAGGTCCATAATGCACTTACAGTCAGGGGTTCATCGCTCAATCTGTGATGAAGGGACGCAGGAGTGTGTCCAAAACCATGTGCTGGATCCATTACCTGCGAGGAGGCCCACACCACACAAGGGATGAGTAATATATTCCTATACATCGCTGTATATATTATGTATTTCCTGGCAATGGCACTCCATTGCCAGTATAATAAACATATTATTCTATCCAGCGTAGACAACTGTACTGCTATTCAGTTCACTTTTTTAACAGTAACAGCAGCTGCTGGTTTTGATTTGGTGATGGAGTCTACATATATGTAACATATGGGTAACAGGTTTGCAGCGTTCCAGTTTGGATGCATTAATAAAATCATCGCAGCAGTTTTCATCATATTAACAGGCAGAAGACAAAGGCATGACAGGAGGGTTGAGAGGCGATGTGTAACGGCATTTGCAAACAGATGCTGAAGAGCTTTCAGGACCTTTGCAGCTGTGTCACATTTTTAACTTGTGCAACCAAGAAGAATATTTTTATAATGGGTTTCCTATATTTAGCTTTTCGCCTTAAGGTTTTTTTTTAAATGGCTATAAAAAGTATATCAACACTTAAGCACTTAAAATGTATGAATTTTATTGTAACAAAATATCAAGTTATCCATATACACTACCGTTCAAAAGCTTCGTATTTTTTGGTGAATTAATACTTATGTACTCTTCAAAATAAAGGTGCTTTATGATGCCATAGAAGAACCTTTTTTGTCTAAATGGTTCCATAAAGAACCTTTAACATCTGAAGAACCTTACTGTTACAAAAGGTTCTCTGTGGTGAAAGAAGGTTCTTCAGATTAGAAAAAGGTGAAAAACAGCTGGTTCTTTAAAGAACCTTTGACTGAATGGTTCTTTGTGGAACCAAAAATGGTTCTTCTATGGCATCGCTGTGAAGAATCTTTTAAAGCACCTTTGTTTTTAAGAGTGTAACAAGATTACTAATAACTATTAACAAGCATGCATTAAATTGATCAAGAGTGATACTGAAGACATTTACAATGTTACAAAAATTTATAATTTTAAATAAGTGCTGTTGTTGATTGTTTTTTTTTTTACTTCAAAACTTTATTATTATCATCAATATTTAAAACATTTCAGTAGCATCTGAAAAAAAGGCTTTATGTAACATTATACACTATACCATTTAAAAGCTTGGAGTCAGTATGTTTTTAGAAATTAGATATTAATACTTTTATTTAGCAAGGATGCTTTAAATTGATCAGAAGTGATGATAAAGACATTTATAATGTTACAAAAGATTAATATTTTAGATAAATGCTGTTCTGAATTTTCTATTTATCAAAGAAACCTGATAAAATTACATGATTTCTGAATGATCGTGTGAGTGTTATGATGCAAAAATTCAGAAATCACAGGAATAAAATTAGATTTTAAAATCTATTCAAATAAAACTATTTCAAATTTTTCCTGTTTTTGCTGTACTTTGGATCAAATGCAAAATTGGTGAGCAGAAGAGACTTCTGTAAAAACAATAAAATCTTAATGAGAAAAAAAACTTTTGACTGGTAGTGTATAATAATTTCTGAAGGATCATGTGACTCTGAAAACTGAAGTTAAGGCTGCTGAAAATTCATCTTTAAAATTTCATTACAAGAATAAATTACATTTTAAGAAAAACAGAAGACTCTTATTTTATTAGTTGAACAATATTTTACAATATTACTTTTTTTTTACCATATTTGATCAAATAAAGCCAGTCTCGGTGAGCATAAGACACTTCTTTTTATTGATCATAAAATATACTTCTATTTTTTTTAACTCAAAGTACGCTTATACTACATTTCTTAAAACGCATAATCTGTATCTAATTACAGTAATTTTTTTTTAAATATGACTTAAGTGTACAAAAGGACACTATAAAATGGATATACCATGGTATTTTCATGTTCCTATAGGAGTATGATATAAATACTACACAAGTACCAAAGGTGCTTATACTACCATTGTACTACTTATGATACTACCAAGGCTTTTTGGATGTGCACCACAGAACTACCACAGTATTTGTGGAAGCATTCTTGAGTTAGTTCTAAATGTCATGGTATGAATTTTAGTGCCATGACATATTTCAAAATACCATACTTGCAGTATTTGAGATCATCACCACGGTATTGCCACAGAACTTACCTTTAAGGGTATGGTACATGAATATGCTAATAATTCAGTATTACCATCTAATACCATCACTGCACTGCTTTTATAGCTTTTACTAGCTTTTATGCAATTCCCCAAAAATACTACTCGTTTTGTGTGTGTCCCTCTGCTGCATCTGTGTTCAATATCCATTGTATTCAGGTTTTAGACCCTGCTTCTGTGTTTTAAATTGGTCACAGCATGAAGGTGTTAGGCAATGTTTGTTGTCTTTCTCTGGATCGCTCCTCATTGGGCAGTGTCAGGGCAGCCCTGTCTTATCAACAGGGCCCTGTAGCAGCAACAGGCTAACCCTCTCACACAGGGAGCAGCAGGGTGCCGCTACCTCTGAGAGAACAATCCAGCGGAGCCAAATATACACACACCGCTTAAGTAAATAAATATGTCTCCCAGCCCCAGAGCCATCCCAGTGCTGCTGCCTGACTGCCCCTTTCTTTCAAAATACACTTATACTCACCATTGTTTATCATCAGCAGAGGAGACGTCTTGGTTCATCTCAAGATGACTGTAAGAGAAACAAAAAGCTTAAATCTCACTTCTTTTCTCTCTCTCTGTCTCACACACACACACATCCTGATGAAGTACTCACATCCCTGAATTCCCTGCTGTTTTCATTATTGAAACTGGTAATGAAATTTGTTACACATTCGCATTTCGGAAGAGACTAGCGAGATTCAACGAGTTATTCCTAAGATCTATGCTTTCAATATGTGACTATTGATTAGCCATAGAGCTAAGGAAAATAAATGTGTAAACTTAACAGACAGCCATAAAGTGGAGAAAAACAAACCCGCTGGGGCACTGGGTAATAAATACACCATACACCTAACCATCTTCAGCTAGTTTAAATGCGTATTTATAGCAATGGCTGTCTAGGTGAAAACAACACCTCTGTTAACCCTGCATGTTATTATGAGGTTTATTGGGCTTGTCTTTGCCTGTGGAAATTGCAAATCTGTATACTTCATCACAAAGACCTGGGCCACAGAAAAGCAACATGCTATTTACCCCCGTCACTTTATTTTATAGGCTCTGCAACCTTATTCACTCCTGTTTATTTGTCAGGCAGTCAATTATTTTCCAATGCAACCATTTTTTTCTTTCAGTTTTTTGGAAATGGGATTTTGTGTAAGGACAGTTTAAATTTCAATGCAAAGGCAAGAGAATAAATACAAGTTGAGGGGTTTCCATTTATTGAGGCCAACTTGTTATTTAGCACTGACAGGAAAGGGGGAAATGAAAGCCCAACTCTTGTCCCAGTTGTTCATGGTTAAAGAGTGTGGGCAGATGGAAGGACTAAAAGCATTGTATAGATGTTGAAGGTCTATAATAGCTTCATGTTTCGGGCCTGGTGGCCTAGGAAAGCTCTCTGGACACTGGTAAGTACTGTAAGTACTGTTTTCATTCAATGGATTGGCAGGTATTATAAGTGATGTTACCTTTTAGAACTTCCGCCAGATTTTAGACATGCCCTCTCCATCTACAACCGGCGTAAACACAGTGTCCAAGCAGTATATTTACCTGTCCTGCAGAATCAATGCAACTTCGGCGTCTGTTTTCAAGCGTTTGCATCTCTTTTCTTTTCAGTCATGGAAGGCTTTGTTTGTGTCCTTTTGCCTCTGTCGATTTCTAGTCCTAATACAAAACACATCAATCATTCCAGACTCATCAAAACGCTTCAGGTTCAGGTATCGCGATTAAATTAGAATAAATTAGCAGAACAATGTATTCTGTAGTGCATTAACCGTGCAATCCATGCTGTTGATTACATCTGAGTATCGCCAATATGACGAAATGACGAAAGTGCAATCCCTCTATAGCAGCTAATGAACCGGAAATCTTGCCCATAGGCTTACTTCCGCGTTGAAGAATAAGGTAAACAGGCCTAGTAATATAGATGTATGGTAAGCTTTGCAAACAGTTGAAATGTTTCTTGAAAAGCCTTCTCCTATGGCATAAATTCTTATTTAGTTTAAATATACTGTGAATATTTTTTAGGAAAGATCCATATTACAGAGCATAAAATGCCCTGTATAACTAAGATATTTTTCTTGGAGACTGGGGGTGGGTTGTTAGACTTGAAATTAATGGAACTGGCTGCTTTATGGCATTTTAAAAGTAAAATATATATGGCACTTATTTTCAGCAGATGGCTCTTCAAACAACAAGTGCTCAGAGTTTATCTTTTTTGCTTTTTAAGATATTTATGCAAGCATTTTGCATTATTTTAATATTTAAGCCTTGTCAAAAACATTTCAGCAATCAAATAAAAACAATTTTCATAAAAATAAAACAGGCTATTTCGGATCTGCCACAAAAGCCATACATCTCAGTGCAGAGTAATTCAATTCTCTTAAAAAGCAGTGCTGGACCTCCTTTAGCTCTATGCAGTGCATTTATCTCGATTAACAGTTCCCTCCTCTTTTCTCCTCCATTTGTCGTGGTTGCACTGTCAGAACTGTTTAGACGAACAAAAAGCCTGCTTGTTTTGACATATGGTTTCTCGGTTTTGTTTTTGTTGATAATGAGAAACATGTTCCTTGGCTTACAGCACCAAAGCCTGAGGGTTTGCAGTTGTGGAGCGCCTGAAAGAAACTGCGAGGAAATTACCTGAGGCACATGCCTCTTTTGCTAGCCTGGCTAACATGGCCTAAATCCTCGCAGAACGCAGAATGTTGAGATGCAGGATGCAGATTGGACCACTGATGTCGCCTCATTATATTGCAGGTATCATACTAGATTTTATAAATATAGGCTAATGGCTAGGTTTGTCGTGAACGGTTATCTTCTCCTTATGGTCTTTCACAAACTCCTGTGTGGCTTCATATCATCAGCTAGCTAAAATCTGATGCTGCCATGGTTGACAGTGGATATAGAGTAATTGTACGCACTAAATCAGCCTTTAAAACTGTGCCTAATTTCCAGTACGTACATCAGGATTTATAAAAAATCTACCCAGGCAATCTTTTGACGCTGACATTAGGTGACACCAGTAGAAACCCAGTTAATTGAACTAAATGCTATAAAAATGCAGTTTGCGTCACTGAATTCAACAGTCACAATCCAAAAAGCAATTTGCAGGGAGCTCGGGTTTTACAAATGTTATCGGTGCAATCAACTACACTCATGTTGTGAGGCGCCGGCAGAGATTGAATTCACTTTCATCAACAAAAGTCACATTGGTTTCATCAGTGCGCAATAAACCTGTGATGAGTAAATGGCTCTGGCCAGCATGCATTCCCTTATTTTATCAAATAGTGGATTGTTGGTAAGTTGTGCATGATGCTTGCCTCTTGGTGAGAAGCTTACGTATGGTGCACATCTGATGCAGTTTCATCTGTATTCTACATGGGTGTCCTTGTATAATTTTTTTATTCATTCCCCACTCAGGCAAGAATAGGAACCCTCTTAAAGCCCTGACTGACCTCAGGGTCAATCAGGTGATAATCACCCTGTTCACAAGGCCACAGATCTGATGAGAGCTGAACGGAGTGAAATAGAGTGGGAAAAGGAAGAAGAGGAGTCGAATGTAATGAGGAATTGTCAGGTGAGAATCTGTTAATGATCTGAATTCTGGTAAAATTATGTTCGTATAAAATTTAAATATTAGAACATAATCTTTAAACAGCCAATATCTTTTTTTGCAAAAATGTCACCACAGGTCCATATTTTTCATCAGCCTAGGATGCAAATACATGCACCCATATATGCATTTACGTAATGCTTACTAATGGCGTGTTCAGTAAAAGACAAAACTGTGTGTGTTATTTGTTGTTTTTCATCTAAACATATTACATAGATCACTATTACATCACTTACATCACTCACCACTTCTCATCCTTTGCTGTGAATGGGTGCCGTCAAAATGAACCCAAACAGCTGATAAACATATTAAAAAAATCCACAGGTAATGTAAGTAATTCACAAGGCATCATCCTCTATCCATAATATTGCTTCTCCAGTGAAAAAGTTGTCTGTATCAGGAGAGAAATATGCATAGATCAAGCATTGTTTTGTGAAAACTTTGGAAGCCAGTTTCCACCACATTCTGACTTTTTGAGATATAAACACACAATTGTGAGTTATAAATTCAGAATTGTTACATATTAATCTATTTATGTAATATTTATACTATTTATACATATTTTAGTGCTGTTCAATCGATTAATCGTGATTAATCGCATTTAAAATAAAAGTTTTTGTTTATATAATATATGTTTGTGTACTATGTATATTTATTGTGTATGACACACACATACAGTATATATTTTGAAAATATTTACCTGTATTTACATGTATATATTTATATTCATATAATTTATATGAATATAATTTATTTTATATATACATATATTTAATTTATAAACATAACATATTTTTCTTAAATATATACATGCATGTGTGTGTATTTATATATTTATAATAAATATACACAGTACACACACACATATTATGTACACAAAAACTTTTATTTTGGATGCAGTTAACGTGATTAATCGTTGCCCAGCCCTAATAAACTCGCAATTCTTTTCTTCTCAAAATTGCATGATATAAACTCGAAATTGCGACTTTTTTCACAGAACTGTGTGATATAAACTCACAATTGCGATAAATTCAGTCAGAAATCCGGGATATAATGTTTATCTCACAATTCTGACTTTTTTCATAGAATTGTAAAATATTAACTCACAATAAAGTCAAATTTTGACAGGGAAAAAAGGACTATGTTCTCAGAATCACAAGTTTATATCTCACAATTCTGACTTTTTGCGTATTATGAAGTCAGAACTGCGAGATATAAAGTCACAATTCTGAGAAATTTATATCACGCAATTTTGAATTCCAAGTTTATATCTCACAATTCTTTATCACTCACAACTGTGCGTTTATGTCTCACAATTCTGAGAAAAACTAAAAACTTGCAATGCGACAAAAAAAAGTCACAATTACTTTTTTTTTTATTATTTAGTGGCAGAAATGGATTTTCATAGAAAACAGTCCAAGACAGTTCTAAACAAATATGTTGGTGGAATGCGATGTGAGAAAACATCAGAGGATGGACTTTTTTTACTGGAGGAACAATTATTATGGATTATGGACTGGCCAGAACCGTTGATATAAAGTTAAAATGATGGATTTGTTTATTACAAACATGCAGCTTTTCACTTCACAAGATGTTCATTGATGGACTGGAGTCGTGTGGATTATACTTGTGTATTACTGTGATTTATTTTCATTTATCAGCAGTTTGGATTCTCATTCTGACGGCACCCATTCACTACAGAGGATCCTGTGATGAGCAAGTGATGTAATGCTAAATTTCTCCAAATCTGTTCCAGTGAAGAAATTCTTCTCACTTATATGATAGTACAATCAAATTTTTTGACCAGTTTATGCAGGTAAATTCAAATGTTTTCATATCTTTGAAAATATTTTAAATCAAGTGCTCATTAAGCAGTGGAAAACTGTCTTATCCGCCCTTTAATAACTAAAGAGATCAAACTAAACAAATACTCTATTCAAATAAACCACGCAATTTCCTCTAACACACACTTTAATACCCCCATGCTAAACCTTCAGGGTTTTTTTTACATTAAAAACATTACATTGCCAGAATTTTCTCCCTTTTAGCAATAAAGATCTCTTTTCTTATTATGTTTCTTGTGGTTGCCTTCATGAAGTAAATGTGGAGTTTTTGGGCTGTGAACTCGAGTATGTGTTTACATTTTGCTAGCTGGTTAGAAAGCCGATAAATTATCCACCAACACAAGGCCAGGCGGAATAAGAGAGTGAGAGAAATAGGGCAATTTTCTATGAATAAAGCTGCGAGAAGAGCTGACATCAGCAGTCTCTGGGCTGAAAATCACAACAGTCTAATGTTGTGTTCTAGAGTCGACGCCTAACCTAAAATGCCCTCATAACATACACATCTCACTCGTGTTAACTGCACCAAGCACTAGTTTATAATAAATGGATTTTTAAAGGTTGTATTAGCTACAGTATATTAGAATCGATACATATTTGAATAAATACAATGAGACCAGAATAGCTTTAATACTTTTTAGTCAGGGTGGGTTTATTTTTGTAAAGTCATTCTCTGTATCTTACCTTAAGCGAATGGAACCTTTTTAGTTAAATAGCAACACAAAGTAATTAAGGAAACAGTAAAACCAAAAATAACAAACCATTGTTTTTGGCCAACTAATGTTTTGCCCTAATACAGTTCTTTCATTTATAGTCAACCTTACTATATAACGGATCCTTTCCCATATATATTTCTATGCCATTCCACATTCTATGTTTTGTTTTGTTTTTTTATGTATGTCTCTGTTCGGGCCGGGACAATTCAAATATATTGCAGTATAAACATATAGGACCATCCGAGCACACAAAACCAATTCTGCACTTAAAAACACGCTTCACATGCCAACAGGCATCCTAGAGGAAATCAGCAGAGTAAATTATGAAAAGCTCCATAGAAATCCACATCAGATAAGACCATAGAGAGCAGCTGCCAGCACAGAGGACCAATCATCTCGTGCTGTCCTACATTATGGATTTGCCATTCAGACACAAATCATTATGGCTACAGAGCCTCAGTTAAGTGGCTGCATGACCGACTCTCTGCAAGCATGCCAAAAACGGCATGATTATAAACAAAGAGTTGATATTAAAGCCTTCCATTCATGTATGCGTAAAGTAAACATGAACTGAGGAAAAAGTCTATTTTGAAAAAAAAATTATACTGCCCATTGCGGAGGAGGCGGAGGGCTGGGAACATTTTTCCATCTCTTGGTCCCGAATTGGTGTCTAATTATCGCATCATAACGAGAAGTTAAAATAACTTTGTTCATTCCTGGCCAAGAACCAATAAGAAGACGCAAGTCTCTCCATAACAGACTTGTGGATTGTTCTTGCTGTCCACTATTTTGCCTCTACACTGCAAGGCATTTTTGAACCAGCTTGTGTCTGGAAAAAAAAAGGTTACTAAATCATGTGTAGTAACTATAAAAAACAATTAAAAAAAGAAAGAAAAAGGGATATTATCCATTAATTTTACAGACATTTTTGTTAGCCATTGAAAAACAATGCAATGAAGTGCCAAATTCAAAATACAGGTTAAAAAAAAAAAAAAAAATCTGCAAAGAGCAGTTAAGTAAACTGAATGTCATCCACACAAACTGCGTGAAGATATCACACAAATACCTGTTATTTGACTTTCATTTAAAGGTGCTTAATTATTTGACTGTACCAAAGCATAGAAACACTATAATACAGCTGCAGATATTTAGGAAGCATTAAGTTCACATACTTGTTTCTCCGAAAAACTATGCTACAGCCAGTTATTAGGGGTTCAAGTGCAAAGCTTGGAAGACAGATGGTAGATCTAAATTTGGGGAGACATCAACAAGGTATAGCCCCAACTGGCCAATAGGGGGTGCTACATCGATCAAAACTGCTCATAATTCCTAGACTTCTTGTCGTAGACTGACACTCAAAACTTCATCTACAAATGATGGAAAAAAGTTTCAATAGTTGATTCACGTTTGCAATACAGGATGCCAAAACATTGCCACAACAAAGTAGGTGGAGCCACTTTTACTAAAATGGCTGTAACTCTTGAATATGATATTTTCACCAAACTCAGAACACGTATGAATGAACTCAATTTTTGGTCAAATTAAAAGAATTGAGAAGTTTGACCACTTGGTGGCTGTAACTATGCAACTGTTTAGATTAACGTGAAATTTGGCACCCATTAGACAAGGTTAATGGAGGTCCTATCATAACGAAACTCGATGGGCCTGTTTGACTCATGGCCCTAGAGGTCTGTAAGAAATTTGAAAGAAATCACCCACGTCAGGTTTTACGTCTTGTATATCACACAGTGTTTCACAAGTACACACAATATTCATGTCATATGTTAGATCTTCTCATTCTGAACAACTTTGCCTCTAGAACGACTGCTGTCAATCAAACCATTTGTTTAATATTTGACCTTATGTAATAAAGCTACTTTATTTTATTTACAGACCCAACAGTTCTTGAATAACGCACGAAATGAAATCGCCAAAGCGGACATGAGGCTATATCTCCTCAACACTTTATTGTAGTCAGACCAAACCTGTTGTTTGTGAAGACAACTTGCAGCTGTATTTCTACTTTGAAAATGTGCATTCCGTGTTGGAATATCTGTTATGTTGATTAACAGCCTTTGTGCCAGCACATGAAAGTTTTCTGAAACTGCAAGTTTCCTATATAATCATTTTTAAGGTTTGCTGGGGTGGGTATGTTATATTGTCTAAAAGCTGATAAAAGAAAAAAGAATGCTATAAAGTTAAAAGGTATTATCTGAAGACAAATATGACCTGCCACTCATGGATTTTAACACTTTCAATCAGATATATGAAGGTCACTTGAACAGTTGAGCACACATTCCCACAATCTCACTCACTGTTAACATGGCAAAGCACAGAGTGAAGGAGTGAAGGACAGCTTAAGTTGGCCCAATACTTGAGGTGGAAATTGCACGAGAATTCATCCCTTCCATTCTGTCATTAAAATTCTGAGGAGTGGTGAGGAGTGGGATGCAATTTCCTTTGTGCCGGCCTTGAGCTGATGGGAATGAAGGAGTTAAGAGCCAGATCTCCACACTGCAGGTTGTATCACTGTACCATTTGAACATTTAACAGTTGTTTGCAATAATTGAAGTATGACTTAATGGTACTATAAAGAGAGCAACATGTAGTGTTTCACACATAAATAACATGGATCATTCTCCAAACAGAAGCTAAAATTTTATTTAAATCTTTCATAATGAATATATTTTAAAGAATTAAATCAGGTTATAATTATACACTCAACGAAGAGCAATTGGTTTAATGTCATTGTGGGTTGGGGAAGCACTATCCAAATTTACCAGGTTACTATCTTTTAGAACACATATCACAACCATTTATTTACTTTTGAACAACTTACAATTGTAAATTGGCAAAGGTTACATATTCAGTGGCTACTGTAAATGAATACATAAATTACATAAACAAATAGTTGTCAACCTAGCTCCTAATGTTCAAAGCGATTTCAAGATTTAGTGCTTCATGTGTTTGAAAATCATTTTCAATATGTCAACATCAAATGCGAAGGAGTAATTGCAATCGTTTACTTTATGGGACCTCATGCTAGGTGACACCTCATCATTTCAGCGGCATTTTCTTCACAAGTTACAGCCATGAAGTGACACATTTTACAGTCCACTAAAGGAGCCTGTTGTGTACAGGCTCTGCAGGCATCATGGAAAACATAAAAAGTGGGAATAATGTTGACAGATTCCAGAAACACCCCATCTGTACGGGTGTTTCAAAAGAAGCGGTGCTTCTCTGATTCCAAAGAAACCAGGCCTTCCACCCTGACACTCACTGAATGCACACCACCCCACATCAGCCTTAAAAATGCACAGAGAGGCAGCCATTGATCATTTTGCTGATAAAATACCTTCCACAAGGACCTGGCAAGAGCTGGGCCCATTTGGCAAGCCCTCCCACTATGGAACAAATGTGTATGTACACTGAATGCATATGGCTTTCAGAGATAAAGACCAGATACAGCAGAAAAACGCAAGCTGAGTTCAGAGTGGCCAGGATGGATGTGGATCACCAAGCAAGCTTTTAAGGGTCCCGTCCAATGCTGCTTAGAGGCACTTTCCGACATCCATCAATCCTCACAACCAGCAGTGTTTCAGCTGTCTAGATCTGTGAAATTTCACCTGTATATGTCCGTGTACCCCAAGTATCTGGGTATTTCTGGAAATGAACTGTTCTGTGTAAATTGGCTCAGGGTTTTTCCACATACAGGAAACCTGCAATTAAATGGCAGTTTACCATGGCCAGATATGACAAGATTTTACCTTTTTCCATGCAATGTTAACACCTCACCTGCCTCATGATCATTTGACCGGTCACAAAAACATGGCCTCCTTAGTTACTGTTGCTATGTGCAACAAACAATGTCACTCTCACAAAAATACATCGTGGAACAAAGAGGAAACTGACAACACGCCAACAGACAAGACAGAGCAGGTTACTTCTGGTATGAAATGAGGTCTCAGCTTTAAAATGTTGTCGTTTTTTTAAGAAATTCAAACAATAAATACTGTTTTGTGGCATTTTAATGTGTCTTAAGAGTTTACTGTATTGCCATTCTATATCAGTCGACTCTTCGACTACTTTAAGCATGAAATAAACATGAATAAATATCAAAACGTATTATATTTTAACCGTGGAAAGACGTCAATACATACAAGTTTTCAAGTTTAACTAACTTATCAATTGCAACTCAAATTTGCAATAAAATATCGGTTGCACTCAACAATTTCCTTTGAATTAACTCAACTAAAAATTAATTATACTACATTTGGTACGGAAAAAGACAACTGATTTTACACAATAGCATATATAAAGATGTGCTTAAACAAACAAACAATAAATATATATACATAAAATATTAATAACAAATATTAGATGTTTTTACTAAGCACACAAAAAAAATTAAATATATGGTAACTCCTTGCAATAATGAAAGACCTATCATAAACAACGAACACTAATTTTCCAGTATTTATTTATAGTATAATGCTAATTTTAGATTTTTAGTCTTTACTATCACATTTAACACATCTTTGCGGAATAAAAGTATTAATTTCTTTCAAATAAAGAAACAAATCAAGAAATCACTGACCCCAAACTTTGAACAGTAGTATTTTGTTACAAAAGAATTGTATTTTTAAACAAATGCTGTTCTTTTTAATGTTTTATTCATCAAAGAATCCTGAAAAAATTATCACAGGTTCCAAAAAAAATATTAAGCAGCACAATTGTTTCCAACATTGATTATAAATCAGCATATTAGAATGATTTCTGAAGGATCATGTGACACTGAAGACTGGAAGTAATGATGCTGAAAATTCAGCTTTGCATCATAGGAATAAATTCTATTTTAATATATATTAAAAAGGAAAACCACTATTTTAAATTGCAATAATATTTCACAATATTACAGTTTTTTCTGTATTTTTAATCGAATAAATGCAGCCTTGATGAGCAGAAAAAAACTTCTTTAAAAACGTTACAAATCATACTGATCACAAACTTTTGAATGGCAGTGTATGAGGTATTAAAACCTTAAGATTTTGAAGTCAAAAAAGTTTACGGAAAACGGAACTAGATTATGACTCCATATTTATGAGTTTTTATCAGAACAAATTGGCTTACAGCAAAATTTGAGGCATAAGCATCAAGGAATATCTGCGAACAGTTAATCTTCACATGTGAGAGGAGTCGCGTAATGCCGAACACCCACTGCCTCCTGCTCCGGTCGCCCACTCTGCCATTCGTCTGTCCCTCCCACCCTCCTCCATCACATCACACCGCACATCTCCTCACTCAGCCTTTCATGGGGGTACGACCCAATTAGTCCAGATTCATGAGGAAGCACTGTCAAGCGGCATTGCAATAAGAAGTCTTCAAAGCTGAAGAGGGGGGAAGGGCAGGCAACATAGGAAAACAGATAATGAAAAGAATGTACATGTAGGTGGCGGGTGAATCAGACGTGTCCCTAAAGCCTTAAACTTACTCTATAGGATGGAAGTCGTCTTCTATACGCTCAGATCTGAAAGCCATTCTTTATGTTGCTATAGCCACTAATGTGCTGCTGCTCAGGCTTTGACCTGTTGATTCATAATGAAACAATCAAGCTCAAAGAAAGATACAGTAGGGCCACAAAGTCAAAGATATATCTATCTTTTGAAGAATGCTGGTAACCATAACGTACATCTGGGAACTTTTTTGTATGATGCAAAATATGTACCAATAAGTACATATCACTGCAGCTTCTAACAGAAATTAACACTAGAAAACAATTGGGACTTTCTGACTTTTGTCAGAAAACAATTGGGCTAAACAAGTAGTAGTACTGACAGTATCGTGTAAACATTGCTGAAGATGCGAAAAGAGGAACAGATGAACTGAATCAATTGAGTCATTTATGCTGGAACTGCTCCGATTGATTCAAACTCGTGACTTCAATCAATAATTTCAAGCGATTCACTAGCAAAAACCAGATCAAACTGAAAGAGACATTCATTTTCGAATTTCTTCATCACTTGTAACGATTTTAAAAATCACATAATGATAGATAAAACTGAGGTTTTCGAAACTCTGAATCAGTTAAACCATTGCGTCACAAAATGATTCACTGTTTTAAAGCACTTTAATCGAATCGAGTATGGTTAATCATCTGATTCAAATCGGGACGTCGGAGCACGTATTGTGAATCATTTGATTTAGATTGGAACGGCTTTGTGAATCATTTTGCGAATTAAATGATCCAAATCAAATGATTCGCGATCTACTTCCGCGACCCACGATCCACGATTTGAAGTCCAAGCCTGCATCCCAACGTGCATACTTTCCATCCTAAATTATGTGTGATAGTAGTCATTTTCAATACTTATGGCAGATAGGGTGGATAGTATGCACATTGGAATGCAGGGCCGATCTATAGCAAATGATTCACGATACCTTAAGTTCTGATCTAAATCAAATGATTCGCAATCCGCGCTCTGAGTCCTGATCTGAAATGATGGTTCGTGTTTAACTATTCAAATCGGGACTGCAGAGCATGGATCGGCAATCATTTGATTTAGATCAGAACTTCGCGTATCGCAAATTATTTAATTTAGAGCGGAACTTCGGAGCGAGTTCGTGAATCTTTTGTTTCAGACCAGGACTTCAGAGTGATTTCATGAATCTTTTTTCAGATTTTTTTTATTAAACGATGGAAAACATCAAAACAAAACAATAAAAAAAGAAAGTATGCACAAATTAGAAAATTAACCATGGTTTTACTAAAGTGCAGTACACTTTGTAATACTTAAATAGCAATACTTCGCATGTTCTTCACTGTATTTTTGCCATTTTTTATTAGTATATTTTCATCTGTTTCTCTCTTTTTTTTTGAATTTGAAATAGAAGACATTGCTCAGTAAGTGAGATCTCTAATTGAAGATCTTGAAAATCAAAAAAGTAGTGCTTGTAAAGTCTTCTAAAATTTCATTTTACAGTATTTGTACCCTGAACCCTGAAAAACACTCTTTTAGTTCACATTGAATATGTCGTGAAATGTACATGGCGCTACGTATTTTGAGTCTTGCAAAAAAGTTCCCAGAGGTACGTTTTCGTTAAGAGACCAGGGGTGCGTTTCCCAAAAGTATCGTTAGTTAACTATGGTGGTTAGGTCCGTTGAACTCTATTGGTAACGACGGAACTTGCGACCATAGTTGGTTTTGGGAAACGCACCCCTGAACAGTTTGGAACAACTTGAGGGTGAGTAAATTAAGATGAAAATGTAATTTTTGGGTGATGAAAAATTCAAAAGTGAATCATCTGAGCAAAATTTTACATGCAAGTCACTTTGCTGCAACTCTAATACATGTATCTAAAAGAGGCGTTCATGGTTTCAAATTGATCCATACTGCATAGACTAGAGCCGCAAATTACACTCCCAACTCTCTAACTGAATACATAATACAAAGAGGACCTCCTGGCGTCAGTGCGAATTTACAATTTCCTCTGCTGTGATGTCCTGACCTATGAAAAACTCTCATATTGTGCAGATATTCAGGCTGTATCTCTCCCCTGTGGCCGTATCTCTAACCTTGACTACAAAGATTTCGTTTAAACATGCGTAACCATGGTTTCCTTTGCCCATTAGATCACGGGTCCTCTCTCGCGCCTAGCAATCAATAGTTTGCAGGTTTTGGGATATTTAGATGTGAGGGGGCTGCTTTCACATCATTCACACCGAACAACCCCCAGACCCTCTAAGCTCAGAGTTTTGCAGTTTCCATGGTAATGTGCGTGAATGTGATTGAAAGAAGAAAATAGATAGTAATGGAAGGGAGACGTTATATATGTGTATCAAGTGAGAGAAAGCAGAAGAAGAGATGAAAGCAAGAAAGAAAAGAAAGTCTCCATGTGCTAAGGGGAAGGCAAGGTGAGGCCTGGATCACTCACTTGTCCTGACTATCGATGAAACGCTGCACCCTTCCATCAAACCTGTGGCAGACTGACACAGCATACTGATGGACTACAGATGACCCGTGGTCTTGAGAGAGTCTTCCAAAGTGGCTGAGAATGAGTAATATCTGCTGGGAATGTGGAGTGTGTACGACTGAAGTGAATGAATGTCATAGCAGTGGATAAAATATCCAAACCAAGTGGATTTGTTTTATTTTTCATGCAACATTGCACAAAAAAGTTTGTTTTGGAATCTTTTAAAAGATGAAAATAAACTGAAAAATATACAACTGGATTTCACATTTCAGTGGCTCCAAAGAAGAAAAAAAAAGATTATAATGCATCTACCAGGACTGGAGAATTTGTGGATTTTTAGTGACACTTTCTGCAGGTCACAGCAGTAGACAGTCTTTATGAAAAGTTTGTCATTATGACTGAGTCATTTGTTTGAATCAGTCACTTTACCAATTCCTTCAAAAATACTAATTCATCCAGTCAGAGCCGATCCTCCCTATACGCAAAGTACGCATGATGCGTAGGGCTCTCCTTGCTTTCAAATATGATTTTTAGTTTCGTTTTTTTAAATGGGTCAACGGTTATCAAAACATGAATATTCATTTCTTTTAATGCAGTGCGCTGTCGGCCTTTCTATGTAAAAATCGGTTAAATCATGTAACGTGAATGTTGTACAGTCTCTTGCTCGAGACTTAAGAAATTAGTTGTAAGTGTACCTATCCGCGGAAGAGACAAGCGCTTTCCATGAGCGTGATTCAAACCAGAGTGAACCACAAACAAATGCGTTTCATTCATTCATACATACCGAATTCTGACACCCACCAGATTACTACCCTACTAGTATTAGTAGGATTAGGGGTGGGATTAGTATTAGGCAATCATGTAGCCCGAAAATGGGCACAACGCAGAATGTAACAAGCTCGCTCGGTAGCTCAGCCAACACGGAGCTGAAAGGTGAGAGATATGTCACATTCACTTTTGTTCATACTATCGGGTAGGTTTAGATGTAGTGCAGATGGTATGTTATTTTAAAGGGGTCATCGGATGCCCATTTTCCACAAGTTGATATGATTCTTTAGGGTCTTAATGAAAAGTCTATAATATACTTTGGTTAAAAATTCTCAATGGTTGTGTAAAACAACACCCTTTTTACCTTGCTAAAATCAGCTCTGCAAAAATCATCTCATTCTGGTCGAGGTTGCTTTAAATGCAAATGACCTCTGCTCACCCCGCCCCTCTCTTCTCTCTGTGGAGTGACGAGCCTGTTTACTTTAGCCGCATTTAGCCACGTTTAGCCACTAAACTTGATAACTAGCACTTTATTAGGAAAGGCAATCGCAAAGATTCATAAAAAAATACTTATAATCACTTCTGCTGTAAGTGAAGCTGAATCATGAATGATTTGTGCAAAAATAGACGAATATATGTAGATTGGGAGGCGCAATCCCTTCACAAACAAACATAATCTACTGCATCTTCAGCGGCTCAGATGTCGGGAGTAAATGACGACCACTACATTCATTATTACATCCAGCAACACAACACCTCAATTGCTCAATCGGAGATATTCTTGTCTAACTTACATCCCTGCTCCAGCATCCAAACAAAAGAGGGCGGACTGTTACAGCTGATCTGAGGTAAAACGCTCATGTCAATCAACTATCATGGGAGTGGCCTCTGCAGGTGTGACGCAACAACGACAGGCATCTGAAAATGGCTCGTTTCGAAAAAGGGGATATTATTTTTACAGAATGATTAAAAACCACTGCATTTATTTTTATCATTATAGGGTAGGTCTGATGACCCCTTTAAAACGTCACAGCACATTAGAGTTACACTTTTAAAAATAAAGGTGCTTTAAAAGGTTCTTCACAGTGATTTTATAGAACCATTTAAACAAAAAGGTTCTTCTATGGCATCGTGAAGCACCTTTATATTTAAGATTGTATAGTGCCACTCAACGGACATTTTAAGTCAGAACTGCGGTGACACCTACAAAACCAATGTCACATAAAACGTACCATATGTATGTTCGTCACTCTGTGGACATTTCACATCAAATATGTCAGGAAACATACATGGTTGTACGTATTTTGCATTTGTGAATAAGTTCCCACAGGTATGTTTCTGTCATGAGATCAGGTATTTTGTAAAACGCTTAGACGGGGGAATACATAGAAACAACTATACAGAAATTTAGAAGTTAAGTGATTAGTTCCTCATCCTCATGTCATCCAAGATGTTCATGTCTTTCTTTCTTCAGTCGAAAAGAAAAGGTTTTTGAGGAAAACATTCCAAGATTTTTGTCCATATAGTGGACTTCAATGGGGATCAACAGGTTAAAGGTCCAATTTGCAGATTCAATGCAGCAAAACAATGATATCAAACAATTTTGGAGTTGGAGGGGAAAATGAGGGAGTTTTTCACCTTACCCTACCTTTTTGAAATACAGTACACACAGATGAAGAACTAACCATGCGTGACCTTTCCAACATGATTACGTAATGCATGAAGTCACTGACATACATTGCAAAGCTAGTGCAAGATGAGCATTTGTGGTTAAAAAGTATACATTTTTATTTCTTTTGGAAAATAACACATCGTTTCACTAGATAAGACTCTTATTTCTCGGCTAAGATCGTGTAGTCGCTCTTTGAAGCTGTATTGAAACTGCAATTTGGACCTTAAACCCGTTGATTTCTATTGAAGTCCACTATTTGGAGAAAAATCCTGGAATGTTTTCCTCAAAAACCTTCATTTCTTTTGGAATGAAGAAAGACATTCATGAACATCTTGGATGACATGGGGGTGAGTAAATTATCAGGATTTTTTATTCTGGAAGTGAACTAATTCTATAATTTTAAAGTGCAAAGTATTACATGTACAAAGTGTGTAAATAAAGCTCTGTAAAACTTCGCTTACATTTTTACAGCACTATGTTGTAAGTGTGTCCTAATGGAAAAAACAGGGCCAAATACAGGAAAGCATCTTTATATGAGCCGATGAATTAATCATTCAACCAATTCGATCATAAACATTCATTCAAGAACGCCTCTAAGTTAATCAATCATTCAAATGATTTGTTCAAAAACACAAATTCATTTAGCAACACTGTGTTGTTCACAGACACTTGGCTCATTTGGCTGTTAGAACAATTTTCGTTCCTGAAGCAAAAATAGATAAAGTGACTGCAATATTGTTTCTAAAATGTGAGTTATTTAATAGGCTAATAATTTTGAACTGACTGCTAAAATCACATTCACTGAATCCGTCATTGTCATTTTTTAGGTAATACAATGAAATGAATGCAAAGGCCTACTTTTTGAGCTCACTGTATGTACAGTATAAAAGAAATTGTCTGGCTTGAAGCTAGTTATTCATTTCATCAACTTTCAGCTTATAGCACTTCACCACTGTAGTGTGAGAATTACTGCCTTTCATATAGGAAATTTTAAAGGGCATTTTAATATAGTTTTAAATGAACTACAGCATGTCACACCATAGGAGACTGCTGACACGGCTTGAAATTTCACGTCGACCACCCGCAAGCATTGCTAAAGATTTTTTCTCTTTAAAGAAGCTCAGAAACGCATCCACGTACACACACAGGAGACTTGGCTCGTTAATTCCATCCTCCCCTGTATCATCCTCTTAAAACAAATTGCTCGGGCTTATTTCAATATCGACAGCACTTTGCCTGCAGAGGACTTAGAGAGAGTGTGTGAGTCTGTATAAGCAGCGTGTTGTGCATGAGAGGTCAGAGGCGTTTCCGCTGCCTCTGCTCACAATTTACGGTCCGCCAGCTAATTCTGAACCAAGGTTATCAGGCGCTCGGTCTTAGGCGGCATTGATTTGAAGTAATGCTTTCCTCTCCTCCACACATAAGTCTTCATTAGCTGATCCTTCTGACCTGCACTAAACCCTATGTCATTACCCCGCGAGCCATCATCAATATCCTCCCCCGTCCTAAAGGCAGGGCCCTGCTCTTCCACCTTCTGCCCAGCTTTAATCTCAGCCCTGTCAGGTGGCATTAACATTGGCCAAGCTCAACGCCATTCACAACACAGAATCCTCCCTTTCCTCATGACGGCTCCGCTTCCATTAGAGATGAAGTGTCCTTACTCAAAAGCTGCCATTGTCATTTCACAATTATCAAGGTGACCAAATAAAAAGAGATAAGAAAACAAAAGTAGGTATTAAAAACTGGAGAAACCATGATTGAAATTTAAATAAAGAAATTGTAAAGTTGTACATTTTTGCACAACCCAACTATTCTTTTACCACTGTTTCAACCATTGTTTCATTCTTTTACTCAGCAAGGATGCATTAAATTGACTAAATAAAGACACTTACCTTGTTACAAAAAAAAAAAATCTTTCAATTAATTTCTGTTTGTTTGAACTTTCTAGAGCCTCACTGAGATCCCCATATTTCTGGGACTGAACAATGTAGGGCCTTGAAAATTAAGATTTCAAAACAAAAGTAAATTAAGAAGTATAATCTAAACTTCTATTGCGATATCTTTAATACTTCTTGAGTTATAGACACGCAAACTTTGGAAAAAGTTATGGTATGTTCCATGCAGTTGTCTTGATAGATGGAAACGAGATACATCTTTAGTTTCAACATTATTTGTTCTTCAGACATTCCTCTTTAAAAGAAAAGAAGACAATTTTGCAAATTGATGAACATTTGGTTTTTGACCACTGAAAATGTGTACAAATTAACAATTTACCCCTGGAACCATATTGAAATTCCAATATCTCTGGAACTGAACCACGTAGGGCCTTAAAAATGAAGATGCTGAAAGTAAAGTTTGTTATGACCCAATATCAAAGGGCATTAGAATATCTTTAATACTTCATAGACATGCAAACTTTGAAGTAAAAACATGAAAAGTGCCATTTCTCCATTTTTAAATGGTCAACTTTGGCACATAATGTAACAAAGATTGCTAAAGGCAACAGATTCTACTAGCAGAACTACCAATCTCTGTGTCCCTGGAGTAATGACTGCTAAAAACTCAGCTTCATAGGAATAAATTACATTTAAAAATAAATCAGCAAACAATTAGTTTCTTCAAGTTATAATATTGCATTAATTATTTCCTTCCTTCCTCATGCACCGCAATGTTGTGAGATTATTAGGAGATTTCATGTGGCAAGTTTTCAGTTTAAGATAAATCACTTCTCTGATGTGCATCCCTATCGATGTGAAATTGACACATCCAACCCTAATTTTCCTCATTCAGGTATCATGTTTATATAAGACACAGTGCAGTGCTTATGTAAAATCAGTGTCTCCGTTTGAGCATACACTAACGAATAGGCAATAGAGTTCATTTCCTCTTCAGTCAGAAAGTATAGGTAATTGCTGCAATTGCAAATAGATACAGCTTCCAGTCATGCATCTGAACTAAAGTGTTCCAATGCAGAGCATTGCCTTTATGCTTGAATTTGCTCAATACAGATATTATACTCAGATACAATTTTCAAAACCAGTTACAGTATAAGAAAATTACAGTTGTAATAGTTTTCCAACATATGTGATTCTAGATCCTATTCAGTCACCCTAAAACTCGCAATTATTTTGAGTTTTAAGTTTGAAACATCAAGAATGATCTTATGCTTCACAGGTCAATTAAAACAATTGGCTGCTGGAGCCTGAAATCCTAAAATCACCCATTCTCCAACATAATGTTATATGCAAATTATTCCATCCATGTGTCACACATGGTTTAAACTTCCAGACAAAAAAGTACTGCAGACTTATGCCAACGTTTGAAAATCATTCCTAAAGTCACCCTCTAATGCATGAAAATACATAGTTACAGTGCAGATATGAACTCAAGTTAAAAATTCAGTTTCTTTTATCTATGGTGCCATGAAGACGTAACCTATTATGCTAGTTTTTACAATATGTAATATAAGTCTGAAGTGTCCCCAGAATGTGTCTGTGAAGCTTCAGCTTAAAATATCTCACAGATCATTTATTATAGAATTTTGAAAATGCCTATTTTGAGTGGAAGCAGAAACACGCTGTTTTCGTGCATGTCTCTTTAAATGCAAATGAGCTGCTGCTCCCCGCCCCCTTGTCCAGATCAGGGCTGTGCCTTTACAGCTCATAACACTGCCAAAAACATCTGTTTGGTTTTGATTATCATGTTTGTCGTGCTGAAATCATGCCTTTTAAAGCCATATCAGTTTAAACTTCTGATATAGGGTTTTCTAAGTGTACAAATACAAAGCATGTGCACAGGGAGCATCTAAACTAACTTCTCTTTTATATCTTATTGCGCTTAAACTGTCAAACACACACAAATTTGTTAAAAACACACAAGTTACAAAAACAGTCAGTTATGTCTGTGAAGGTAAACAGCTGGGAAAGAAATCACATGTTTGTGTTAGATCTGTGTGGCAGCACTGTAATATACAGTCTAAAATCAATAAATCCACTACTCTCTTGTTTTCTCTGAGGATGGGACTCTAGTGTTCTGTGCTCGACAGAACAGTTAGTATGCTTTGCTTGAACATTTATGGTGTTAGAATTAGTACACCGTTTGCTTGCGAAAATAAAATGGCGGTGTCGGATGGGTGAGATTAAGGGATTAAGGGGCGGTAATATTATAAGATACCCTTCCTACGCCATCGGCCATGTTTGCAAAATCTGAGCAGCTCTTTTTTTCACATGCTTGCAGGGAAAGGCTTAGCAAAACAAAGTTACTGGGTTGTCCTTTTTCATGTTTTCTGAGTCGGGACCTGATTACAGTACTTAAACATGGAAAAAGTCGGATATTCGTGATATTAGAACTTTTCAATGCATAAAAGTTTCTTTAGATTATAAAATGTTCCTCACACTAACAAAAATGCTGCACACATTTTCCACTTAATTTATTAAGAGAAATGATTTATAATGCAGTTCTACCTGAACTCAACCAACTGACTTAAAGGAGAAGTCCACTTCCAAAACAAAGATTGACATATAATGTACTCACCCCCTTGTCATCCAAGATGTTCATGTCTTCTTCTTCAGTTGTAAAGAAATTATTGAGGAAAACATTTCTGCATTTTTTTTTCCATATAATGGACTGCTATGGTGCCCCACGATTTTGAACTTCCAAAAAGCAGTATAAATGCGGCTTCAAATGATCCCAAATGCGGTTATAAACGATCCCAGCCGGGGAAGGAGGGTCTTATCTAGCGAAACGATTGGTTATTTTCATTAAAAAAGTACAATTTGAATACTTTTTTAATCTCAAATGTTTATTTTGCCTTACTTCCATGAACTCTGTGTATTCTGGCTCAAGACAGTTAGGGTATGTCGAAAAACTCCAATCGTATTTTCTCCCTCAACTTCAAAAATCATTTTAAAATCATCCTACATCGCTGCAGAAGTACTGACCCAGTCTTTACAAAGTGAACATGCAAAGAAGATCACAACAAACCTTAACAAAAAAGGTAAAACAGCAATATAGGATGATTTCGAAGTTGTGGGAGAACATGAGATGGAAGTTTTTCGACATACCCTAACTGTCATGAACCGGAACAAAAATAGTTCAAGCAGAGTAAGACAAGACGAGCGTTTGGCATTAAAAAGTATATAAATTGTATTATTTAAAATGAAAATAACAGATCATTTCACTAGATAAGACCCTTCTTCCTCGGCTGGGATCATTTATAGCCGCATTTGGGATCGTTTAAGGCCGCATTTAAACTGCTTTTTGGAAGTTCATTATATGAAGAAAAATGCTTGTGTTTTCCTCAAAAAACAATTTCTTTACGACAGAAGGAAGAAAGAAAGACATGAACATCTTGAATGACAAGGGGGTGAGTAAGTTATTTGTCAATTGTTGTTCTGAAAGTGGACTTCTCCTTTAAAGGTCAAAGGTTTAAAGGTCCACTATATGGAGAGAAATCCTTAAATGTTTTCTTCAAAAAACAATTTCTTTACAAGTGAAGAAATAAAGACATGAAGATCTTGGATGACAAGGAGGTGAGTAAATATCTGTAAATGTTTGTTCTGGAAGTGAACTTCTCCTTTAAGCTAAACAATGACACTACTATCTTTTAGAGCCACTTTACAGCACATCCTAACTGTCTCCATAGTTATGTCTCAATAATTGATTCTGCTGTTTTCCTGTTTATCACTGTTAGGCTGTTTTGCGACAATCTGTATTGTATAAAGCACTATAAAAATAAAATTGACTTGACATCTGCATGCATCAGAATGGCAGTTGTGTGCTTTCGCTGTAATTCATTGAGGTGTATTTACATTACAACTACTATGACCTCATAACTGCCTCCCTGTGGCTTTACCGGCAAACACATCAGTTCTTATTACCATGAACCCAACCAGTAGCACAAGATTCTCCAAAAACGACTCTGTTTATCAAATTTACAGTAATAGGCCCCATTTTTAAACATACATAAATGTTCCAGAGAAATGTATTTTTTCTTTAAAAATTAAATAAATCTATCAAGTTTAAAACATTCACTTAAATCACCACAGGCCTTTATTACCTCCATTTTATTTAATCACATGCAATGTCTGAATTCCACTGGAAATTTAATTCAAAACATACACACACACAAAACAGAGAGAGATATTCAGGAAAATTAAAACAGACAACTAAACTATAACGTCAGTTCAGCTTGTAGAAAGTTGCAGAAAGTTACATATAAAACTTTACTATTCAAAGATGGGAAAACGCAAATGACTAATTTTGTAATTTTCTTATTATAAATTATCTGATCAACTACTGCAGGTGTTAACAGGTGTGATTGGGATTACTACACAAACACATTACAACACATTTATTTCAATGTGAAGCACATGGAGGAGCCACAGCCAGACAGGGGATAAATACAAACACACATAGACAGACAGAATCTCTCACTGACCTGTCAATATAAGGCCAGAAGCAACAATGCAGAGGATGAGATCTAATGAATTAACAGTAGAAAGATTTGCAGGGATGACTGGAAGCCATTTAGCGTAGCTGTATCAATTTATAGTGAGTGCACTATTAGTAAGAGTTTAAATGGATTTCAGGTTAATAGCATTTGCAATTATTTACCATAGACCATAAATTCTGACCTCGCTTAGTCTGTACTCAGCCCGCTACTAGGCTTTTTTCTTTTCCTTTTTTCTAAATTTCATTTTAAATAATAAGCTCTTTTAATAGTGGGTTATTAAATACAGGTGTTCCCCGATAACAAGCACTCAATTAATGGGAAATGACATTTACGAGCACACGTAATTTGTTAAATTCACGTAACAAGTTTAAAATTACCTTAATGAGAAACACCTGACAAAAAGAATATTTTCCAAACAACATGAAGCATTGGCTAAAATAAGTATGGAACTGTTGCATCAGAATTTAATTAGCTAATAATTTCCTGGAATTCATTCTTGTCGTGAGACATTCTGAATGAATGAATTTTAGATTTAGTTTATGGAGGATGGAATCTTTAAAGTTTAGAAACTGCCTCTATAGAGGCTGCTATGTCATTAAATGTGAACTCTCTTCTGAGCGAATTGCACATGTTGGTGTCAAAGTTCAGATTTTGTTGTCTAAGGAAGCAGGTGCTAATGTTTAAACCTGATTTCAGCTGTTTCATCGCAGATGCCTTTCACCATCTGCCTTTGCGAGACCCTCTGGAGGCTGCCAGTAACTCGGTTCAAGTGTTCGCTCCATCTTGCCAAACAAAATAAAGAGAAACTTTTGACAAAAAATGCTGGAGGAAAAAATCATGGAAAAGTGTGAGTTATCAAAACCGGGTATATAAGTATAGACAGGTACTTATTACAGAACCTATATTAGAGTGGAAAAGTAGGATTTCCTGTTTATAGAAGATTGTGGTAACCATTGTACCAGAGCAACCGGATAGCTACTCTCAAAAAACTTTTCAAGGGCTCAGTTTGCATTTGAGCTTTTAGTTCGAACACAGGCAGCCCTGCATTTATGTGGGCTCTGTGTGTGTCATCAAAAGGAAGCTGAGTGACCATTGTGGTTTCTAAGAACATCTTGACATTGCTTCCTCCAAAAAAATATTTTTTGATGACGTCCTGCCTAAAATGAACCACTCTTCTGACTTCTTGGGAATCAAGGACTGAGAATTAACAGGATAAAAGCTGAAAACTGGCTGAAAACTGATATTTTCATCCAGCAAGAGGCACTTTCAATGATAAAGTCTGATTTGTTGACTTTTGGTTTTCTACCAAGAAAAAAAAGTTCCCTTTTCAAAGGAAAAAAGTTTTAAAAATAAGTCTTGGTAGCCCAAAATGAACTTAACTAGCCCTAAAAATGAACTAAACCCCTCAGATAAAGGTTTTCACAGAATAATAAAAATACTACAGATTTCATAAAATAATAAAATATTCAAAGAATAATAAAAAAAAAAAAATCACATTTCATTTTTAAAGAGAGCCCCAGGAATTAAAACTTAGCAAACAGAAAACACATGAAAGATTAAAAAATCTACATCGTTTGATACATATTTTGGACTATGGGGGGCGCCATTATTTCAATGACGTGAAATGGCTGCACTCAGTGAGCTACTGCCGCTACCTGTTGCTATTTTTATCGCAACACAATTCGGAAAATAATATACTGATACAAAGTCACATTGTGTGGCTTTTGGTTGTGATTTTCAGTCAAAGGGCCACAAGGGAAGTGATGTAACTCTTTACTGAGGAGGAGCAAAGAATGGGAAGATGCCTGTGGATGAACAAAACTTCTTAAAGAGCCATGTCTTTGTTTCTCCACTTTAGCCCTGATGCATTTGAGGCCTTTAGTAGACCACAGCTACTGAAAGAGCTTACAAACGGCAGAGACAAGAAACGCTAGATGCCATCCTGGCAGGGCGTAAACATGTTGACGCTTGTCATGACACCGTAGCCACTGAAGAAATTTCTCAGCAAGGATTTCACTGGATATCCAGGGGTATTTAGAGTCTTAGTGGGGAAAAATCAACGGTACAACATTTGCCATCTGTAAGCTCTTTCAGTCGCTGTGGTCATTGTATGAGTATTTTATTTTCAGAGTTGTGTATTCTGAATTGTGCTGAGGTAAAAATAGCAACAGGTAGCACCAGTAGTTCATGGAGTGCAACCATTTCACGTCATAATGGCGCCCCCATAGTCCAAAGTATGTATAAAACCATGTAGGGTTTTTTTTAAATAAGGTAAATCATTCATGGGTTTTCTACTACATTCAGGAAGAGACATCATTTACCTTATATTAAGCCACACATGTCATAATACCCAGGGTTCCCTTTAAGAAAAGAGATTATATTATATTAAATTATATTAATTGAAACAAATATTATATCATATTGTCTTAATTGTTTAGATTTTTAGAAGGCACATCAGTGCCTTTCACGCATGTAACCCTACAATTGCATGTTTGATGCATTCATATGATAATAAACAGCAGAAAGGCTTATTGAAAATGCACGCCGGCTCCCTTCAGAGATTCATTCACAAAAAATACCCACGCAGTGTGAAAACTACATTTTTAAATCTATCCGAATTCATGTAGACATAACCTTACTTTGAAACGTGCAGCGCTAATATGAAAGCAGTCTTTGTAAGTTCAATCATCACATTAATCCATATCTTTCCGTCCCCAAATTTAAAACCTCTTGAAATTATTATTAAGACTATTCTCATACCATTTAAGGAATGCCCAGGAACCCCGTATTAACGATACATTTTTGGTAGCTCGACTGGAAGACAATAGCACCGGGACGTCGGGGTGACCACCTGGCAACAGATCTGTTGCAGGACATAGTGGGACAATGCGGGACAATGCAACCCTGGTGAAAAAAACAGCATATGCTGGTAGCTATGTTTTGATGCTGGGATGCTGGTTGGGTATGTTTTGATGCTGGTTTAAGCTGGTCCTTAGCTGGTTTATGCTGGTCATGTTGCTGGTCAAGGACCAGCATAAACCAGCAAAGGACCAGCATAGACCAGCTAAGGACCAGCTTAAACCAGCACCAAAACATACCTAACCAGCATCCCAGCATCAAAACATAGCTACCAGCATATGCTGTTTTTTTTCACCAGGGAAGAAAGATACATTTTCTACTGTTATGTAAATACTGATTTACATCCGTTGTCATATGCACTGATTTATGTTTCTGAACATGCACCTAAGCAAGAGAAAGCACATCCGTTTTATGTGAGAGTAAAGCGAATCCACCTGCGAGGGAGATTTTATTTACAATAATGTGCTCTGGACATTTGTCACTAAAATAACGGCATAGAAACTGCCTCAAACGAACTATTAAAATAAAAAGAAAGTCGCGTCTGAAAGCTGCATTGATTTTTTCAGTTGGTTAAAATTAATATAGAATATCATTTTTTTTTTTTCGTGTGCGTTCAACCATTTTCATCAGTGGTGCTAGATCACCTTTGCACGGAAACTACATTTTCTTATGCGACGTGCAGGACAAGGGGTGAAAATGCTGTGCGGTACAACACAAAGCGGGTGCTCACCATACTCGGGCTATTTATACATTTATAAAAAAAAAAAAAAAAAAACATTGTTTCATATTTGTTTACAATTTCCTATGCTAAGATAATTACAATAATTATAACAATCCCGGCTATCACAACAACAAAAACATTGAATTTGTGCCTTAAAACACACTTTAAAAAAGTAGTGGTAGTGGCGGGACACTTTTCATGAAAAGTGCCAGGAACTGTTAAACTGAAGGGTAGGCTTCTCACTGTATTACCTTTAAACACAGGTACAACTAACACAAACATCAAACAGCTTCCTCTGCTGGCTTGTGGAGCAACGTCCTCGAAAAGTGTGGAAACAAGTGGGACTTCATCAATAATAGAACAAAAGCTGTAGCACCTCCAGCTTACCAGCCTAAAACAAACACAATGAAAGTGTTCAAAGAAAGCTCCTAATGAGCCAGCCTCACTACCACTGCTTCTCAAATCAATGTCTTCTAAGCCGCCCGCTCACACACACACAGATCAATGAGGCTTTAGGGAGAAATTCATCCCTCCATTATTGCAGATTCAAACACAGCTCATCACCTGTGAGGAGTCAGGTTAGTGAAACTCTAGATTAACCGGCAGGGAAATAAACTGGCCTTTAAATGAACTGAAATCATGGAGTCGGTTAAATATGGGTAGTTATCAGTTCCATGAAATTAGCAGACTTTGTTGCGATATAATGAGAAAACTTCAAATTAATGCTGACATGCGCATTTGTGGAAGTAAAACATGGAATTTAGGTCTATAGATTGTCAGCAATGAGTCTTAGAAAATGTGTGATTTTGTTTCAAAGTTTTTCTACACTATGCAAGATAATATCAAAACTCCAACAGTTTCACCATTTCTTACAGTGTCATGTTGGACACCCAAATCCACCACAAGTTTCAAATAATGCTGTTTTTGTCACGGAATGTAGCTTTAAAAGTTTTTTAGGTGAGAATGTGCTTGTTTAGACTTCAAATATGCAGTTTTTTAATAAAGATAACATCTATTTGAACATTTGCTTCTATGTTTTCGGTGTTAAACGGTGTCCATTCAACACACCAAGAGCAGCCTTACCTTGGCCAGTTCTTCTGGAATTTGCTGCTGGCTCTGATGTCTCTATAGTGGTTAAAGATGAGATATAATTCATCTTTGGTCTCATTAATCTATTATTTGTTCCAGAGCGAACAGTTTTTGCTAAGGAAAATAAAAGGAAATATTACAGATTGCTAAAAGGACATTTCATCAACACTCAAACTAATGTTTTTATTGTGAAAATGAGATGAGCTGAAGAATGATGTATCAAATGCAGGTAATCATACTCACTCAGTCCATCTTGCTCTCATAATACTTAATACAGTGAGCTTTTAGTACACTAATAGAAGAAGCTTTTAAAAAAGAAACTCAAGGTTCCTTCTTTTATAGTTCTAAACTGACATTTTCAAATTAGTACGGAGGCTTGGGCTCAGCTGTTAAACTGTCAAACTGAGATTTGAATCCATGGCGGAAGGAAGTAGTTCACACAAAAGAGGGTTTTTAACGACACTCCATTATTGTTTCTCATGTATTTACACAATTGTGCTGTTGAAATATTATATTAACGCAATATCACACTCGTAGCCATGCGATATGGCTTTATATTGACACGCTATGATTACCTACGGCCGAATCACACAGGTCTATATATTATCCTTTAATTGTAATGTCCCTGAAAGTCAGACTTTAAAAAGTCTGACTTTAAAAATATAGCTACACTTTAGATGCCAGAAAAAGATGTAAGTCATGAGACCTCTGACTTACCTTTTCTATTAAAGATGGACATTTCTATTATTTATGTCATTATAACTGTCTTTTACTTCAATAAGCAAAATCCTACTTGATTCCATAAATGGGCATCATTGCCATCCTGACAGGACTCAGCATTTAATTACAAGGGCATAGGGTCTACTGCAATTACTGTAATTCACCTGCAAAAGGTGGCATGGAATGAATCTAGAGGTAGAAAAGGACATTAAAAACTAGAACATTTAGCATTTTTAGTTTTCTTTTCACACAGCTGGATTTTACTGGTACATTTCTCTTTGAAAGGCTGGGCACGTCGTGTTGTGTCAAAAGCTCAACGCTGCAATTACGACTCAAACTCTTTGCAATCATCTATCAGGGCGGCTGAAGTTCAAGAGCTTTATTGTCACGGTTTATCTGCTTTAATCACCTGAAGTGAAGTGGAAATAAATTTTAAAATACATTCTGTGAAGGCTAATGACTTGTAGCTTGTGGGTGGGCGGCAAACGTCACGCAAACCCCAGTGTCACTCTACTACAGGGAACAGTGGGCTGAAATTAACGTCCAGCAGCAGACTCCTGGTGTAAACTGACAAGGAAAGGGGGCAGCATTACAGCACTGTGCTCTAATTACAACTGTTACCATCCATATTTGTCTAAAAGAACATAATGGTCCGTACAAATTGACTGTTTTGATCCCTAAATTGCTCCTTTCTAATTTAACATAATTAGAGTGAGATTTCTGACCAAATCATTTTAAGGAAAAGAAAATTCTCAAGACTCCCCTGCTGATACAAATTGTTCCTGTACATAAAATGAAACAGAAATAGTGAGATGTGTAAGATACAGATAAAAACAAAATATAGCTGCAAGCGGCGTTTACCAGAGTTCAAGCGCTTTAAGGCATTTAAACACACATGACAAAAGACATTACATATTTAGCAAGCCGGTAACGATCTAAATCAATTATTTAAAACGATTTTTGGCATTTATCATAGAAATATGATGTTTTTGTAACATTTATGACCGTTATAACACCAGCTTTAGTCTGATCTCCTTAAAATGTAGAATCACCTATCGCATATACTCACCAGGTTTCGTGAGTTTTCATTTAGGCTTTATAGGCCTTTGGGTATATTTGGTCAGGCCGACTCCATTATAGCTTGCCAAAGGGTAAATTTCAAAATGTTTCTGATAATTATTGACCTAGAGAGTCCTAGAGGATTGTACTGCAGTGTTTTTTTTTTTTTCAGATTGAGCCAAAAACCTAGAACTAGTTCGCAAGTTTTTTTTTTTTTTTTTTTTTTTTTTTTTCTCAATCATTTAACAAACGTTTTGATTGACAGCAGTGGTTCCAGAGGCAAAGTTGTTCAGAATGAGGAGGTCTATCGTATGATACAAATATTGGGCCTCATTCATAAAACACAAGCAGAACAAATAGTTAGTGCTTTTGTATATTTAATAAAATTCCACCGTGGATATTCGAAATTATAGCAACTAAAGCGTCTCAGCTTAAAAAATGCTGTGCCACCAAAGCATTCTCAAGCGCCACCGGCTTGCCGTTTTCAGAAGAGTGCCTGTCATTTTTGCCAGCTGGCTAAAAACTCTTTGGTCGACACATGAATTAAACATTAATGGTCTATTAATCTTTTTTGCATTTTTGCAATATACTGGAGCCAAACCTGAGAAAGTAGACCAGATCTTCCACTGCATTCCTGGACATGCATTTTGCGTAGCTGTAATACATAGGCGTGGATTATGCTAATTGTAAATGAGCCTGCATGTGCGCCCTATTTAGGAATGATTGGAATTCATTAACATACACGTTTAACGATCAATTCGGAAGGTTACGAAGCATTTGTCTGTTTTACACGCATTTACTCATATATTTATGCAAGTTTCATGAATGAGGCCCATTGTACATATGTATGAAAAAACGTGCAATATACAATCATTTACGCCCTTGAAAAATGCGATATCGCCCGCCAGTGATCGATTTCTTTCAAAATTCTCACAGATGTTTAGGGCCGTGAGTTAAACAAGCCCACCGAGTTTCGTTACGATCAATTCTGTTAACCTTGTCTAATAGGTGCTCAAAGTTCATCAGCCCATGGCAGCCAGGTTTTCTTGAGATACGCAAACGTCCTTATAGCTACTTGCGGCACTTTAGACCAACCGACTTTCATGTCAATAGGACAAATGGTTGCATAGTTGTAGCACCACCAAGTAGCCAAGCTCTGCGACTTTTTTTCACGTGAGTACGCATTGTGAGTTTGGCGAAGATATTTCATTCAGTTCAAAAATTATAGCCGTTTTAGTAAAGGCGGCCCTGCCCCTTTCGAATGTTTTGGCGTCCCTTTGCGACAAAGTGTCGAAAGTTAATTTTTTTGGATAATTATTGATATTCACTCTCCGGAGAATCTTTCTGCACTGGTTTAGTTCTGATCAGGCGAAAACCCTAGGACTAGTTTGCAAAAAAATGCAAAATAAACAATAAATTCGCCAAATTTTGGATGAATCCGAATGTGTTTTATCTGGCGTGAGCTAAGGATTCCAACGACATACAGAAGACAGTTGTTTTCTTCTTCTTGCTTTTTTTCTTCTTGTCCTTCAAGTACTGTCATACGCATTTATGCTGGAAGTGGAATGGCACATATCTCTGGAATGAGCATTTCAAAACCACAAAGTGGACACAATCCAATTTATTATCAAATTTCCGACATCCCTTTTCACACATTATTGACAGGTACATTGGGTTCCTCTCAGAAAATCACAGTTTGGTCCGTGCTGATACACATAATATGCTTTTATACTGTACATGCTTAAATAAAATGACCTGTCTGATGGGAATTGAAACACCTATACGCTTTTGGTCTAGTAATGGAAAAAAGAACTCTAAAACCAATTCAATGGAACATTATAAATATTAAAATGAGCCACAGGAAAAGTCATAAAAGGGAACAGATGACTCTTGACCATAGGACCATGTATTTGGCTCAAGTCTAACTGCTTGTTCCTTGAAGAGCTTCCGCCATGAAAAGCTTGCCCAGGTTTTGAGATGTGAACTCTTTGATGGTTTGGCAGTACGTGTTGATTTGACCTAAAAATTAGATGAGGGAAAACATTAGAAAGGGTACAAAATACAGAGATAGCAAAAGAAACAAAGAGAAACAGAGGCAGGGTGGGCTGCCCGCTGAAGTGGCTCAGTTAATGTACTCCATTATGTACTGAAGGCTGGCCGTCGAGCTCTCAGGTGATTGTCTTTCCGCTTGGCAGCGCTGCTGCTCACGCCACCGAGAAGTTTGGAGTTTAAAAGACTTTAAGAGATGGTGAGAAATGAGATGCTCTCCTCCACAGCACCTACAAGCATTTAATTCAGCCATAGACCGACCCATCACTCCACAGCACTACAAAGAGCTGCTCATGGAAACAAATACTCTTACTTGATGCCATTTTGTCCGCATCTCTTCTGATCTTGATGTTAAATGTTACAGCTGGCTCCTATTAGGCTGGGATAGTTTTAGGCCTGAGTTTGACTGTCTTGACCTACAGCAGAGTCATTAATCAAATATTTGTATATTTAAATACATTACTTTTAAAATTGAATTGCAATGTGTGTTAGAGGTAACAGCACCCATCGTGCACTTCAAAATTAAAATATAACATAAATAAGATCAGTCTCATTGTCAGTTATTTATAAGGAAAAATGCAGTTTCATTTGATTGCAAAAATCCCATGAACGTTCAAAGTCAGAAACCGCATGTTGCTGAGTAAACAGCATGACTCTAGAGTTACATAACTTAGAGTCCAGCAGTCCGGGGTACAAGATGACATGACAGACGTATCACCCTCCTCCAGCTATTTTCTCTCAGACAGCGGCTGATCTATAATATACTACCTCCATAACAAGTTAGAAACAATTGCTTTAAATCAATCTCTGGCAAGGCCCCTGTAATGTTCCTCATAAATTACCTCTCCTCCCTTCCTTCCTCCCTTCCATCTCAACTCCGCAGGACAGAAAACGCGACAAGTCCAAATCTTTTCAGATCCAAATGAGATGAAATGAGGAGGAGACGGTTAGCGCTGTGTTGGGATGCCTCACATCGCTCAAGAGCAGAGATTTGGCCTCCATTACTGAGCAGACACTAATCATCCACTTAAAGCTTGTAAACACAACTTGTAATGTGTAAACATCATATATTTCTACTTACACTCTTGAACCCTGACAAAATGATATGAAATAATAAGTTGAAAAATCTGCCACTGAATAAAAAATAAAAAAGGCAACTGCAACTTTTTATCTCACAAATCTGACTTTTTTCTCAGAATTGTGAGGTATGAACTCACAATTCTCTTAAATTAAGTCAAAATTTTGTGATACAAACTCACAATTGCGAGTTATAAAGTCAGAATTGCGTGATATAAACTTGCAATTCTGCATTTTTCTCAAAATTGTGTGATAAATTCGCAATGCAAGTTATAAAGTCAGAACTGCAAGACAAAGTAGATATAAACTTGTAATTGTGACTTTTTTCTCAGAATTGTGAGTTTATATCTCGCAATTTTAACTTTATAAAACACAATTGCAAGTTAAGTCAGAATTTTGACATTTAAACTCAGTATTTTTCCCTTTCAAAATCGGATTTTATAACTTGCAATTGCGAGTTTATATCTCAAAATTCATAGAAAAAAAAACATACAAACTCGCAATTGTGAGAAAACAAATTGGAATTGTGGCTTTATATCGTAATTCTGACTATATCTTGCAATTTTGACTATTTCTTAGAATTGCGAGTTTATATCTCAATTCTGACTTTATGAAATGCAATTGCGAGTTTATATCTTACAATTCTGAGAAAAAGTCAGAATTGCTAGTTAGTACCACACAATTTTGATTTCATTTTGCGCAATTGTGTTTATTTCATGCAATTCTGAAAAAAGTCAGAATTGTTACTTCATATCGTAATAACTCACAAATACAAGTTTATATCACACAATATTGAAAGAAGTCAGAATTTTACTTTATATCATAATTCTGACTATATAACACGTAATTGCGGGTAAAGTCAGAATTGTGTGATATACATTTTTTTTAAGTCTTTTTTTCCTCAAAATAAGACTTTATAACTCACAATTGCAAGTTTATATCTCACAATTCTAAGAAAAAAAGCTGGAATTGTAAGATACAAACTCGCAATTGCATATTGACTTCATGACACACAATTGTGACTTTATATCTCACAATGTTAAGAAAAATGTCAGAATTGTGAGTTTGTATCATGCAATTCTGACTTCATAACACACAATTGTGAGTTCTTAAGTCAGAATAGAGATATAAACTCTAAAATTGGACAGTTTATACTCACAATTCTGAGAAAAAAAGTTAGAATTGCAAGATACAAACTTGCAATTGCAAGAAAAAAGTCCGAATTTTGACTTTATATCACAATTCTGACTTTAGAACTTTTAGAGTTTGTATCTCACAATTTTGACTATTTCTTAGAATTGTGATGTTATATCAGTTCTGACTTTATAACTTGCAAATGCAAGTTTATATCATGCAATTCTGAAAAAAGGCATAAATGTGACTTTATATAGCAATTCTGACTTTATAACACGCAATTGCGGGTTAAGTCAGAATTGTGAGATATAAATTGTCTTTTTTCCCTCAAAATAGGACTTTATAACTCACAATTGCAAGTTTATATCTCAAAATTCTAAGAAAAAAAGTTAGAATTGCAAGATACAAACTTGCAATTGCATATTGCATAAAAAAAAATCAGAATTGTGACTTTATATCAAAATTCTGACTTCATGACGCACAATTGGGACTTTATATCTCACAATGTTAAGAAAAAAGGCAGAATTGTGAGTTTGTATCATGCAATTCTGACTTCTTAACACGCAATTGTGAGTTATTAAGTCAGAATAGAGATATAAACTCCAAAATTGGATTTTATTACTCACAATTCTGAGAACAAAAAAAAGTTAGAATTGCAAGATACAAACTCGCAATTGCAAGAAAAAGTCAGAATTTTGACTTTATATCACAATTCTGACTTTATAACTCGCAATTTGGAGTTTGTATCTCACAATTTTGACTATTTCTTAGAATTGCGAGTTCATCAATTCTGACTTTATAACTCGCAAATGCAAGTTTATATCATGCAATTCTGAAAAAAGGCAAAAATGTGACTTTATATCACAATTCTGACTTTATAACACGCAATTGTGGGTTAAGTCAAAATTGTGAGATATAAATTCTTTTTTCCCTCAAAATAGACTTTATAACTCACAATTGCAAGTTTATATCTCACAATGTTAAGAAAAAAACTCAGAATTGTGAGTTTGTATCATGCAATTCTGACTTCATAACACGCAATTGAGAGTTATTAAGTAAGAATAGAGATATAAACTCCAAATTTGGACTTTATTACTCACAATTGTGAGTTTATACTCACAATTCTGAGAAAAAAGTTAGAATTGCAAGATACAAACTCGCAATTGCAAGAAAAAGTCAGAATTTTGACTTTATATCACATTTCTTACTTTATAACTCGCAATTTGGAGTTTGTATCTCACAATTTTGACTATTTCTTAGAATTGCGAGGTTATATCAATTCTGACTTTATAACTCGCATATCACGCAATTCTGAAAAAAGGCAGAAATATGACTTTATATCACAATACTGACTTTTTAATTCTGACTGGTCTTTTTTCCCTCAAAATAGGACTCACAATTGCAAGTTTATATCTCACAATTCCACAAAAAAAAGTTAGAACTGCGAGATACAAACTCGCAATTGCATGAAAAAACTCAGAATTGTCACTTTATATCACAATTCTGACTTCATGACACACAATTGTGACTTTATATCTCACAATGTTAAGAAAAAAAGTCAGAATTGTGAGTTTGTATCATGCAATTCTGAGAAGTCAGAATTGTTTATATCGTAATTCTTACTTTATAACACACAACTGCAAGTTATTAAGTCAGAATAGAGATATGAACTCCAAAATAGGACTTTATTACTCACAATTGAGTTTATACTCACAATTCTGAGAAAAAAAAAGTTAGAATTGCAAGATACAAACTCACAATTGCAAGAAAAAAGTCACAATTCTGACTTTATAACTCGCAATTTGGAGTTTGTATCTCACAATTTTGACTATTTCCTAGAATTGCGAGTTTATATCTCAATTCTGACTTTATAACTCGCAAATGTGAGTTTATATCATGCAATTCTGAGAAAAAAGTCAGAATTGTGACTGTATCGCAATTTTGACTTTATAACTCGCAATCTCGCAAATATGACTTTATTTATATCTCACAATTCTGAGAAAAAAAGTCAGAATTGCGAGTTTGTATCAGAGAGATGGGCTTCCATCATTTTGAATCTTTCTATCTATCTATCTATATAGATAGATAGATAGATAGATAGATTAAAAGATTACATACTAGCAATGAGCAGCGTGTCCATGCGTGGAGGTGGCTGAGGGGGCTTGAACATTTTGCTGAGGTCTTCCTCAGGAAGCAGAGGCTCTCCTCGGCTCTGTCTCTGTGCATTCTCCTGTTGTCGTCTCTGAATGTACTGTAGAGCGATGAAGAACAAATGGTTAGTCTGAACTTGATGTCCCTATCTTTTGTTATTAACCTCTGCGGTGCCTGAATTAAAGCAAAGCTTCTGAGAGCCATGACAGGCCAAGAAAGGTGGCAGAAAAAGACTGATGGTGTATTTAAAAGAAGGTGAAGATGACAGCTGGAACAATAGACACTGATGACTGTGTGGCGGAGGAGCTGTCTAAGAAAAATGAAAAATGAAAAGGAAACCTAAACTGAATACTTCCCATAACATCCGAGTAAACATTCAACTAATCACTGATAATGCAAGTGCACTGTGTCCTTTGTGCCTTCTTGTAATCAATCACATTTTCTGCATCAGGTATTAGATGAGCACATAAAAAAATGAGTAAATTAAGAGAGAATTTCTATGTCATTACGGTATCAGAGGAATTTAGGGAGGTCACATGTACTTCAATCAATCACAAAGTTCAGAGCATCGGAGTCCAGCACCGAGGAAGGCCATTACTACCTCGCCTCTCCTGTTTCATACAGACCTTGATACACAGCCACGCGATAAATCACTTTTAACTTCACTGACTTTATAGCGTCAGTCGGGCCGATTGTGAACGATGCTAGTGATTGCCTTGGCTGGCTGCGTGGCACAAAAAAATCTCAGACACTCTCGCATGAATAGAAAGATTTGCAGCCTTATATTTGAAAATGAACAAAAACCCTTGAACTTGGATGAACCTCATGAAGACATCAAGGTCATACTTCACCCCAAAGCTCTGAACAGAGACAATAAAAACTATTTGCAGGACCATAAAGACTTTGTTAGGAAAAATCAGCTTAATTTCAGTACATGACGTATTCTTGCATGTGTACCAGCTTCTGAATATACAATACCCATTCCTAAATTTAGGGGTTTTACGAAAAAATATAAAATTATAATAAATTTTATATAAATGTACATTTAAAATAATACATTTATAAAATTATAATAATACATTTGGAATTGTATTATATAATTAAAAATAATAATAATAAATAATTAATTTAAAAAAATAAATAAATTCCTGAGCACCAAATCAGCATATTAGACTGATTTCTGAGTCATGTGACATTGAAGACTTTAAAGATTTTACTGTATTTTTGATTTAATGCAGCCTTGGTGAGCATACTGTAAGTGTAATAATTTTATTAAAAAGCAGATCAATTACACACTATCAGTCAAAAGCTTTTGAACAGTAAGTTTTCGTAATGTTTTTAAAGAAATCTCTTCCGCTCACCAAGTCTGCATTTATTTGATCCAAAAGTACAGCAAAAACAGTAAAATATTTTACTATTTAAATATTAAATATTCGAAATATTTTTACTATTTAAAATAACTGTTTTCTATTTGAATATATTTTAAAATGTAATTTATTCCTGTGATTTCAAAGCTGAATTTTTACCATCATTACTCCAGTCACATGATCCTTTAGAAATCATTCTAATATTCTGATTTGATGCTTAAAAACATTTATTATTATTATTATTATGTTGATGAATATATTTTTTTCAGGTTTCTTTTTTTTTCATTTATCTGAAATAGAAATCTTTTGTAACATTATAAATGTCTTTATCATCACTTTTGATCAATTTAAAGCATTGTTGCTAAATAAAAGTATTAGTTTCTGTAATTTCTTTTCAAAAAAAAAAAAAAAAAAAATTATACTGACTCTAAGCTTTGGAATGGTATAGTGTATAATGTTACAAAAGCTTTAAAGATTCCTGAAAAAAAAATGCATTCAACTGTTTTAAATATTGATAATAATAAAAAATATTTCTTAAACAGCATATCAGCATATTAAAAAAAATTCTAAATGATCACGTGACACTGAAGACTGGAGTAATGATGCTGAAAATGTAGCTTTGATCGCAGGAATAAATTACATTTTAAAATACTTTCACATAGAAAGCCGTTATTTTAAATTGTAAAAATATTTCAAAATATTACTGTTTTTGTTGTATTTTGAATCAAATAAATGCAGGCATGGTGAGCAGAAGAGAATTCTTAAAAAAATAATAAAAATTAAGAATCTTTTTGTTCAAAAACTTTTGACTGGTATATATAGAACAATTCTTTTTTAAATTAAAAAATAAATATTCACAAATATTTTAATTATTTTCCTTAAAGTTATAGGAATTTTATCATTTTAAATTTTATTTCTCTTTATTTGTCTGCTTACAGACAAGATGTGTAAAAACAACCTTTATAATATTCTTTGATCTCCTTATGCAAAAATTTTTGGGGCACAATGTGATTTAAACATTTCTTGACTGTTTTCATGAGAATCACACTTTCCATTGTCTACTCCGTGCATTAGCAAATAAACACTAATTTACGAGTAAGATCTTTAATTGCTAAAAACTGTACCAACCCTCCAAAGTGCACCCTGTGTTTTCGAAACAAAGCTTTGATTACAGCCTCAGAGCTAATTCCTGGGTTTCGAGTTGCTCAGTTTCATCAATTACAACTGTATTATAATTACATCTTACAGAGCATAACATCAAGAGTGAAACATCAAGCCTTGTCAGATGCTCACTCTCCGCAAGCCCCTTATTGTGATCTTTGTGGTGACAACCTGTTTTCCCATGAGTACACATCACGCTAGCAAAGCTACCATTAACAGTAACTAGCATTTACATGCTCATGATAGCTCTCATCCCACCAGCACATCAAAGCATGTAAAAGTGCGTTCCCTATATATCAGCGTCACAATCGTGCACAGCCCACTCCCACGTCCCTGTAATATTCTGCTCCCAAGATATAGCTCTGTTCCTTTCTTAACTCATTTCTACTGTCTGTTAAGTGAAAATCTGATCACTTGAAAATAATAGCACACCTTGAACAAGCATGGATGATTTGAGGTATCATTCACGTCGGTGTGGGAGAGTGTGGGAAAATCTTCACATGAAAAGACAGGTGTAGCCATTTGATGGATTACCTGATGTTTCTGTTGCTGTTGCTTGCTGAGACTGCGGCAGTAGTTGTTGTACTTGACAATGTCCTGACTCATGTCGTCCACGCGGTCCATCAGCATCTGCAGGCTCTTCTCCAGATGAGTACTGCAGAGCAACGACAAGGTGAAGACATTTGAATAATAGCAATAATGAATGTGCATTTGATTGCTTGGTAATTAGTCAGCGCTTCTGTTCCATATTGTCTTACAGTACAACAAAACAAACATATTTTTTTAATAACATGTTATTTAGGTTAAACCAAAAGAATATCCGGCTAATTCTTGTGTCCACAGTTCATCCATTTATAAAGTCATCCTGAATTATTTAGCAAGGTCACAAACATCCTGAATGTTTAATGTGGAGTGACATTACAACAAAAAATAGAAACATAAATAGTTAATATATATATATATATATATATATATATCTATAAAAAGCAAAGCTATGTTGCAAAAAAAAACTTTTTTAAATAAAAATGAAAAAAAAAAAATCTATTTTAATATATTTTAAAAATAATTCTTGTGATGACAAAGCTAAAAAAAAATCTTACTGAACCCAAATGTCTGAGCAGTAGTATATCAAAACATCCTTTAAACCAGGGCTCCGCAGTGCGACCTAAGATGAGTGACAGCTTTTAATAATTTTTAATGGAGATTGTAAATTAGATATTGATTTAATGCAACAGTTAAATAAACAAGTTAATATTAAGTGACTTACATTGTCTGAGTATAACACTATTGCCTCTATAACACTATTTCGTCTTCAAAAATAGTTTGAAACAAGTCACAACTGAGCCACTGCACATTTTCATTCAAACACAGTGGTGTTTCGTTTATGAATGAATGTGCATATTTAAACTAATCTAGTGAGTCAATGATTCAATTTCCCATTCTATAAAGACTTTATTCTTTATTCTTATGCTTTATTCCTGAATGAATCAGCTGTTGGAACGAATCAAATGAATGAATGATTCAGCAATTAAATTAGTGACTTGCCACCACCTACTGGTAGTTTTATTTTCATTTTTAAAGTATCCAAAGCATTTAAAGTATACAGCAGACAGTTATTTAAATCATCAAATTTTTCTATACTCAAAATTTTATTTAAAACATTATCATCAACATGAATTTATGAATTTGATTGCACTCATGCCATCTCTGAGCCTCATTAAACATGAAAATACACCTACAAGCCACTTCTGAGTTCTTCTGTGCCACCTCTGTAGTACAAATTCATTTTGTTAATACTGATATTATTTGATTGGTAACTTATTCTACTTGTTTTTACTCTGTTGTTTTAATTAGAAATTTGAAAATTATTATTTTATAAAATATAATTAAAAAAAAATGACATAAAAGATTACATACTTTTAATAAAGTTAGAAAAATGCCATTACAAAGGTAAAAACAAAATTCCCCTGTAAATCACTTTAAGGAGGCAAATATCACCTCGTAATGGGAAGGCTAATTTATGATAATATTTTTTGATTATTGATTAGAAGGTGCTCCTAAAATTTTGACTGTGCTCCTAAAAAGAAAAGTAATCATAGAGCCCTGCATTAAACATGATCAATTAATTTTTTCCCCCTTGTTTTAAGCACAACCCTCCTTTGGTGTGGAAAAATGAGCAAATAAAAAAAGAATTCTGAGGAAAAAAGTCACAAATTGTGAGATATAAACTCGCAATTCTGGGAAAAAAGTCACAATTGTGAGATACAAACTCTTAATTCTGGGGAAAAAAATTCACAATTGTGAGATATAAACTCGCAGTTCTGGGGAAAAAAAAGTCAATTGTGACATAAAAACTCGTAATTCTGAGGAAAAAACTCACAACTGTGAAAAGAAAGTCACAATTGTGAGATATAAACTCGCAATTCTGAGGAAAAAAGTCACAAATTGTCAGATTACAAACTCTCAATTCTGGAAAAAAAGTCTCGATTGCAAGATATAAACTTGCAATTCTGAGAAAAAAAGTCACAAATTGTAAGATACAAACTTGTTATTCTGGGGAAAAAAGTCACAACTGCGAGAAGTAAATCACAATTCTGAGAAAAAGTCATTTCCTTTATTTCTCAGAATTACAACTTTATTTCTCAGGATAATGCAATTCTGAGAAAAAAGTCAGATTTGCAAGTTTATGTCTTACAATTCTGATTTTATAACTTACAATTGCAAGTTTATATCTCACTTGCAAATCTGACTAAGTAAAAAGTCAGAATTGCAAAACATAAACTCGCAATTGCAAGAAAAAAGTCAGAATTTAATTTTGTATTCATTGGGGGAAACGGGCTTCCATATAATTTCTATGGTAATAATGTTTATTCAATGCTAGAGAATAAAAGGATTTTTGCTCACACCACATTTGGATTGAAATTCCTGTATGCTTGTAAAACTCTTCCAGTATCTTGGCAGCGCCATAAAGATCAAAAATCTTCTGGGAAAGTCAAATGATCAAAGCACATCTTAATCATCAACAGAGTAACAGAATTTCTTAAAAAAAGCAGTTAACATGGATTCTTCATTAATAATTCATCACATTCCGCATACATCAAGCTCATTTGCATGTACCACGCGATATGCAAAACAGGTCCCACTGTAACTGTAGTAGAATGATATTCATATTTTATAGCGGGACAGCAGCCCATAGGAGCAAAGATTGGGAAAATGTCTTCAAAAGCAGTTTATCTGTTCTTGGTAAACCCCATTAACAACAAATTAGCCTCGCCAGCATGTTCCATTAATCTTGAAGAAAAATGCTGGACGTATGTAGGGAAGTGAGATCCCGGGGGGTGCGGACAAACCAGGAGCAGCTCTCTATCATGCATGAACATGTATACCCTGGTGAACTTCCACACAGATTTATGTTAACACCAAGTCAACTTGTAAGGTCTACGTGCACTATAAAGAAATCTCTCATTAGCCACTGGAAAAATCCAGATAAAACCAGATTAGTCTTCTTTGCAACTTCGCCAAATTGGTCATTACCCAGTCCAAGCTAGGATCTTGGACCAGAAATAAAACAGCTTTATGACCTGGTCAACAAGCCTGGAACAGCTAATGAACTTTATTACCCACCATATGAACTCCTGAATAAAGTTGTTATTTTTGTTTTCTTTGTGCACAAAACGTATTCTCGTAGCTTCATAAAATTGAGGTTGAACCACTGATGTCACATGGACTATTTTAACAATGTCCTCACTACCTTTCTGGGCCTTGAACATGTCAGTTGCATTGCTGTCTATGCAGGGTCAGAAAGCTCTTAGATTTAGTGTTCTGAAGATGAAGATCTTACGGGAGGGTGAGTAATTAATGACAAAACTTTCATTTTTGGGGAAACTAACACTTTAACCTAAACAAACAATGAAGGTAAAGGAAAAAATGTATGAGGAAGTATATTTAATATCCAATACTAACCAATACTAATAAATTAAAAACATCCCTCCTATCATTACATTATTATGGGCTTTGTGGCTTTAGTATACACAGATCGCTTCATCAAATCCATGCCAAAAGGCGTTTGTTAACAGGTGAGGTGACAGGCAAATTTACTGCGTACTAAAATAAAATGTTTTACAAAAGCAAGGCTCTACTCCTGTTGATTTACAGTTGATATACGATGTTGTGACACTTCAGAAGTACAGCGGCAAACCGTAGACGCACCCTCAACTACATTTCCAAAACACAGAGAACAAGACCCAGAAGACCGTGGATTGCAAAGGAACACAAATTCAGATTAGGACTGATGACCGTAAAAAAACAGCAGCGAACAAAAAAGACGACACGACTTCAGGAAATCTGCTCACTGTATATTTAAAAGGAAGACCGTACTGTAAACCACAGCTTAACTGGACTCTGAAGCAAAAAATAAATAAAAAACACATACACAGATTTTTTTGTTTCCTTTAACTGCCCCTACAGGGCAAGTTATAGAGTTTGCTGGCTCTGCAAGTTTGGCAACAAAGCAAGCCTGTGGAGAGAAAAGAGAAAGAGGGAATGTGTGTGTGTGTGGCCCTGGAAGCAGTTTTTAATGTTTCTGAAGAGTCTTTCTGTGGAGGCGCGCCAGCTCTGATGAATGAGGGCAGGCATCCCTGTATGACCTCCATCTTTTACCATGCACCTCATTATTCAGAGTCCAATGAGCTCTATGGATCTTCCCCTCTCTCGCTATCTGAATCTCACATACACACACTCTTACGGTATATACCCGCATACAACACACACGCCTTTTGTATGCTTTCAGAAAGACAACAATGTGGGTTCACTTACACACGCCTACATGCTAAATTTGCTGTGCATAGTTATTTCTTCCAGACCATGTAAGTTGTATTTTGAATATTTTGTATTACAAATAAATGTTTGTTGCATTGACAACAGAATTACTTTTTCAGTGTTGTATGCATACAGCAGAAAATAATAGTAAACTTTATTACCATTAAAGCTAATTACAGTTTCAACAAACAAACCATGACCCATAATGTTCAGTAACTTACAGGATTAGTTCACTCCAGACTCCAGAATTAAAATTTCATGCTAATTTACTCACTCCCATGTCATCCAAGATGTTCATGTCTTTCATTCTTCAGTCAAAAAGAAATTAAGGTTTTTGAGGAAAACATTTCAGGATTTTTCTCTCTATATAGTAGACTTCAGTGGAGATCAGTGGGTTGAAGGTCCAAATTGCCGTTTCAGTGCAGCTTCAAATGGCTCCACGCAATCTCAGCCAAGAAATAAAGGTCTTATCTAGCAAAACGATTGGTCATTGTTAAAAAAAAAATAACAAATGATGTACTTTTTAACCACAAATGCTCGTCTTGCACCAGCTTGACTTCATGCACTACGTAGTCACATTGGAAAGGTCATGCAAGAAGTAGGCAGATGTACTGACCCAGTGGAAAGACTGGAAAATTTAATTTCCTCCTCCAACTTCAAAATCGTCCGTACATCGCTGTTTTACCTTTGTGGAGTGACATAACAAAAAATAAATAAAATAAATAAAAATCAAGAAAACGCAAAGCCATGCCGCAAAAATAAATAAATAAATAAATATATATATATATATTTATATATATATAAAATATAATATAATGTAATATAATATACTGTATTATATTACATAATTATATTATATTATATATATAAATTGGGCTTTTCTTAATTACAAATATAATATATTACCATTTAAAATTTTATCGAAGACTCTTATCCTCACTATGTATTTCAAAATACTTTGATTAAAAATGTTCTGTTTTAACATATTTAAACATGTATTCCTGTAATGACAAAGCTAATACAAATTTTACTTAATCTTATTTTTCCCCCTTGTTTTAAGCACAACCCTCACTTGGTTTGGAAAAAATGAGCTAGAAAAAAAAATTATATGCAATTTTGCAAAATGTATCTGATTTTCAATAATATTTCATCTTAAAACGAGACAAAAATATTACTTAGGAAAACTTTACGAAATTGTTCTATGGTATAACATGACCTTTACATAGTAATCCCATCCCTTTATACAGTATTTTTTTAGCAAGGCCACAAACTTCCTGAATAAAAAATAAAATAAAATAAAATAAAATAAAGCTTGAACCATTCCTGATTGTTGCATGGAAACCAGTATATTATTCAGAGTTTTTCATAATTTGTAAACTAAATATTAGGTGAATAAAAAATTAAATTAAATTAAATTAAATTAAATATTAAATTAAATTAAAATTAAAATTAATTAGAATAAAATAAAATTTAGTGTCCTTTTGAAGCTTGAACCATTCGAATCACTGCAGTTGCATGGAAAAAAGCAACCATTATATTATTCAGTATGTTTCATATTTTGAAAACTAAATATTAGGTGAATAAAATAAAATAAAATAAAATAAAATAAAATCTAATTTTAAATAATATTTTACCTTAAAACAAGACAAAAATATCAATTAAGAATAAAGTTTTTTTATTGAATTGTTACATTAATTTTTATGATAATAATATTGTTTATTTCAATGCTAGAGAATAAAAGGATTTTAAGATGAGCATTTGTGGTTAAAAAGTATTCTAATTTGTATTTTTTTTAGAAAATGACAGATCGTTTCGCTAAATAAGACTTTTATTTCTCAGCTGGGATTTCTCAGAGCCCTTTGAAGCTGCATTGAAACTGCAATTTAAACCTTCAACCCATTGATCCCCACTGAAGTCTATACGGAGAAAAATCCTGAAATGTTATCCTCAAAAACCTTAATTTTCTTAATTTGTTGCCCCTAAATTACAGCTAAGTAAAGCCACAAACAGCAAAAGCTCAGAAACACACTTACATTTTTATCTGCATCTCCTGGCTTTCATTAACATATTTAATAACATTTCACCATTTCTGTTTCTCGCTCTGTCTGAAACACACACAAACAAATCAAAACAAAACTCTGCCGATCTAAAATGGGCTTCATGAATAAACCGGCAGTGACTGCAGTCTCAAATGACTCAGTGAATATTAACAACCCTTTAAAAAAACGGTTGGAAGTTGTTTATCTATTATTTGATTAGGAAATAAAACACCATCCATGACGGTAAGTGGAACCCGTCAGTGATGGAGTCTCATGAGGTGAGCGTCAGACTGGTGAATGTGGTGTCCCAGTAAAAGCTGAACCACAGGAGAAAGGTGACTCATTAAAATCACACCGTCCTATTTCAGAGCACTATTGACGGAAGGTTTAGGTCATCTGGAGTCATCGCAAACCACGACAGCATAACGCAGCACGCGCTGGCCAAAACTCACAATGAACCAGCGCAAGTCAGTCTAAACCACTTATCTTAACACATGACAGTAATGTGTCACAGACAATGAGGGGTACTGATTAACCATGAAAACGTGTACTTTGGGGAAAAAAATTACGACAAAGCAACGGATTTCAGAGAGACCGAGTTGACACAGTATACAGACGCAACATGACAAGTAATTTGTCTGTCCGCAATGAAACAGACAATTTATCCTAACAAGACAAGACCAGCGTCACATAATTTTTCTGTCTACACTAAAAGAAACAATATATTAAGGCACAGTTCATCCCAAAAAAATAAAATTCATATTTACTGACCCTAACATTGTTCCAGAACTGTATGAGTAAATTTGTTTTAAGGAACAAAGAGCATTTTTAAATAATATATTGGTTACTTCACTATAATATAATAAATTAAATGTTCTTTTAATTTTTTTTTCAGTATATTGAAAGTATTTTAAATCTATCTATTTTAAATCTAAATAGATTTGTGTACAAAAAACAAAACAAAAGGGTGACTTCCACTGTAGCTAGCCTGATTCAGGAACAAATTTTTCTTTTGAGTTAGATCTCAATTATTTTGATGATTCGGTTTACAAATCCAGTCAAAATTATTTATGATTATGAGTCAGTTCTTGAGTTGTATGACTTCAGGCATTTAAACTCGTAGATTTAGATAAAAATAAAAAAATAGTGACATAAAATAAAATAAAATAAAATAAAATAAAATAAAATAAAATAAAATAAAATAAAATAAAATAAAATAAAATAAAATAAAATAAAATAAAATAAAATAAAATAAAAATTATGGTGTCCTTTGTGAAGCTTGAACAATTCCTGATTCATTGTAGTCGCATGGAAAAAGCAACTAGTATTCAAAATTGTAGAATTTTTCATATTTTGAAAACTAAATATTAGGTGACATGAATAAAAAATAAAATAATAAATGAAATAAAATAAAGTGAAAAATAAAAATGAAACAATACATAAAATAAAATAAATAAAATAAAATAACAAACAAATAAAATAAACTGAACAATAAAATAAAATAAAATACAATACAATACAATACAATACAATAAAATAAAATAAAATAAAATACAACAAAATAAAATAAAATAAAATAACTTACACTGAAAACTAAAAATTTAATAATACATATAAAATAAAAAATAAAATAAAATAAAATAAAATAAAATAAAATAAAATAAAATAAAAATTGGTGTCGTTTGTGAAGCTCGAATTATCCCTGATTCATTGTAGTTGCATTTGAAAAAAGCAACCAATATTCAGAATTCAGATTTTTTTTTGTTTTGCAAATTAAATATTAGGTGACATGAATAAAATAAAATAAAATAAAATAAGTAAAAAAATAAATAAAATAAAATAACAAACTGAAAAACACAATAAAATAAAATAAAATAAAATAATACAAATTTGACACTTGAACCATTCCTGATTCATTGTAGTTGCATGGAAAAAAGCAACCAGTAAATTACTTAGAATTTCAGAATTCCGAAGTTTTCTTATTTTATAAACTAAATATTAGAGACATGAATAAAATAAAATAAAATAAAATAAAATAAAAAAATGAAATAATTTAAACTGAAAAATAAAATAAAGTAAAATAATAAAATTTGGTGTCCTGTTTAAACTTGAACCATTCCTGATTTATTGTAGTTGCATGGAAAAAAGCAACCAGTACATTATTCAGAATTTTTCATTTGTTGTAAACTAAATTTTAGGTGAATAAAATAAAATAAAATAAAATAAAATTTGTTGTCCTTTTTGAAGCTTTTTGAACCATTCTTGATTCATTGTAGTTGCATGGAAAAAAAATCAACCAGTGTATTATTCAGAATTATTCAGATTTTGTAAACTAAACATTATGACAAATGAAATAAAATAAATAATAAACTAAATAACAATTTGGTGTCTTTTTTGAAACTTGAACCATTCCTGTGTGATTCATGTAATTGCATGTTAAAACAACAACCAGTATATTATTCAAAAAATTCTCATTGTGTGATTCACAATCATTCATACATCATTCGGGTAAATAAAAAGTGACCAACAAAACAGGCTGAATAACACCACAGATTAAAAAAAAAGAGATACCTTTTATCACTCACTGCGTTATGGCGTCATGTCTGGTTAGGATAAGCACAAAAACATCGCAGGCTCACAGACACCCCTCTTATTCTACAAAAGCAACAGCGATACCGCATTACTGGAATCTACCAGAGTGACGATTTGTTGGATTTATGTGGAGGAAATGATCAGAGGCGCCCGCTCTCATTCCTGGCCAATTAAAGAGAGACTTGAGGCCAAACAGATTCCAATGATGTGTCCAGATCATTGAGTAGAGTCAATGAAGTCCACCCTGAGTGCTCTGGGATAGTGGATCATACAGTTTAGCGGTTTGGGAAGCCACATTCGGGCCAGATGGAACTCTAACACCACTGTATTGACAGCCATGATGGATTTGGCACAACCCAATGGGGGCTGATTTTGTTTTCAGATTAAGTAACTCCTGCTCATGAGGGTATTCTGGGTATCCAAGCTTTGCGCAACAACTAAGATATATATATCTGGGAGGTGATATATATACTGTACAGAACTTGAGTCTAAATCACTGTGGTAACTAAAGACATTGATATGTATATCGCACAAACTATTTACGGGAGCCAGAAAACCGGGGTGCCGAGAAAAGGTAGAGAAAAAGAGAAGAAAATAATAAAAGGAATAGAGAAGGGTTAGCACTGGACCCACCAGAGGGTTGAGCTCATTTTAAATTGGGGCTGTTGCCGCCCCAGACTTACAGATTCTCACACACCCACCCAAATCACAACCTCAAGCCAAAATACTGTAAAACTCATAATTCTTTTTTCATTTAGCTAAAAAAAAAAAAGAAAGAAATGCAATTCAATTTCGCCCCCAGATGAGGAGTGAGCCTGCTGGGAAGGATGGGAGAGAGTAAGAGAAGGAGAGAGAGAGAGAGGAAAGACAGGGAGGTATTGTGTTAGTAAGGCTGCAGTGGTTCAGTGTTTGCTTTGGTTTCTAGGGTAACACCAGACTGCAAAGAGATAACTTAAACAGATGTGGAGAACCCGACGGAGAGAGGGAGGGAGGAAGGGAGAAAAGACGAAAAAAGAAATCAGGAAAAATAACGAAACAGAAAAGCCACAGATAAATCCGCCTTGTCTGTGAGTGTCTCTGGTATTTTGCTGTTTAAAGAAAGAGCAAATCATGTCCAGAGAGAGAGAGAAACCAGAGAGAATAAAAGAGAAGACAGAGGGGGGGAAACTGGAGAAAAGAATTATAAGAAATTCATAATTTACTGATATAAAAAAAGGAAAAAATTGTATTTATAAACATGTATGGTAGGTATGCACGGCACATAAAAAACATTAAAAAATATAAATAAACAAAAAATTAAATGTAATAAACTAAAATTTGGTGTCTTTACTGGTTTAAAAAAGGGGAAAAATGTTGACACTGTCACAGCAGATAAAACGTTAAAAAATGTTTGTGTGTAAATAAAATAAAAAAAAATAATAATAAAATAAAATAAAATAAAATAAAATAGGGTGTCCTTACTTATTTAAATGGTAGGCATGCAGGTTTTGACAGATAAAAAATTAATAATCTTTTTTAAAATTATTTTTAAACATTAAAGTATACAGTTAGAGTTGTCAGAATGATAAAATCATGCTACAATTAATACAAATTATACAAAAAAACAGTCTACTTTGTATATATGTTACCTGCAGCATAAGTGTAATACAAACTAATTATTTAAAAAAATAAAAAATAAAATAAAATAATTGTTGTAGGATCTAAAATACATATTTTTCCAGCCCCACTTTATATCAGGAATGTAATATTCCAAATAATTATTAATTGATTTATTTTAATACGATAAACATTATTACAAAAAAAAAATATGTTCACTTAAATTCACACCATTTTTATGAAACCAAGCCCTCTTTAAAAAATAAAATAAAATAAAATAATTGTTGTAGGATCTAAAATACATACAATATTTTTCCAGTCTCACTTTATATTAGGTGGCCTTAACTACTATGCACGTACATAAAAAAAATAATAAAAATAAGTACAATGTACTTATTGCATTCATATTGCATTGCAAAACACTTTTGCTGCTACTGAGGTAAGATATGGGTATGGTCAACAGTGTAACTACAGAAATTAATTACAGATGTAATTACATGCAGGTATTATAAGAATATAAGTATAATGTAAAACCATGTGTGTGCACAATAAGTGCATTGTATCAAATGATTAATTTAATTTAAGTACATTTTTCTTAAACATTCACATACATAAATGCTTCAAAAATAATGCTGGCTGATATTTTTGTCATCTACCAATGCACGAGCATTTACGCATCTGTGTGTATGCGCGTGTGAACCTCTAGTTTCAGAGAGGGAGGTAATTATGAATGTATTCTTTCAAGTCCTCAGCAGTGCGACGAAGGTTTCTCCTTTCATGTGGAAAAACCAAATCTGGCAGGCCGAATTAAGAGAGACAAATTAAAAAGATAAAATTCCCTTTTTAGTCAGCTGAGAAAGACCTTCAAACCCCTCTTGGACCTTTGACAATTTGAAAAGCACCAGCAAAAATTAATGTTTCTGTCCCAAAAAGCATCATCTCAACCATAGCTGCTCCGAAAATAATTAATAGATTAAAATGATAATTGGAAACTCACACCTCCCCCTCCCATCCCCGCACAAGCCTTACAAGCTGTACATGGCGAGCAAATTTAAATTAAGAAAAAACGAGAGTGGAAAAGAAATGAAATAATAAAAGTGTGTGAAATATTGATAGCGTCTGATGTATTGTCTCATCTGCGAGATCACTGAGGGTCGACCGTGACAAACAGGGGAACTGGAGAAGAAAATTGACCAGCACAATGATCTATAGAAAACGATCATTCATAAAGCAAGCCGGCTCCTCTTCAAAGCGCTCATATTAACATCTATTTCTCGATGTTGTATTTCACACTTTTCCACAGAAAGGAGCTGTTCATATGGAGCAAAGCAGAACGAAACAAGCCTTACTAAAAACCACTCAAATCGATGGAAGATCAAGGCAGCCATGCAAAATGAGAGTGAAAATGGTGTTGCTTGCATCTCTTGTATCTTTCCCAAAACCTGTGAGTAGATATTAACTGTCATTTTATCATTCAAGCTAATTTAGACTATATTTAATGTGTCAGTTATTCCCAAACGCAGTGCTTCTTTTAGCTGCCTGACCTCCTGCGTACTGATTTAACAAGCTCTGGGAGATTGCTCTTTGTTATGACCTATGCAAAACAGAGCTTATCTGTTTACACAAGAATACTCAAACCCAGCATCATTAAACCCTCAATGTCATGAGTCACAGAAAAGTGCAGGGTCTACAAATACATCTAGTATTAAGGTTAAAATAAGACAGGTTCTACATGACAACCATCTCTTTGAGGGTAAGAGGAAACTCATTTGAATTTTTTTCCCCCAACAATTCTAGAATATTTTTTCCCACAAGTGGGAAAGTACTGAACAGTAACAAAAAAAAATATATTTTCCACTTCAGTGTCACATGATCCTTTAGAAATGATTTTAATATGCTGATTTGCTGCATTTTTTATTATCAATGTTGAAAACAGTGCTGATTAATATTTTTGTCAAATCTTTTTCCAGGATTCTCTGATGAACAGAGAGTTACAAAAAGCTTTTATTTTTAAAGCAGCGATTGCCGGGGTTCAAACGCTTTGAGGCATTTAAGTACATATGAAAAAAGACATTATTTAGCAAGCCTGTAGCCACCTAAATCAATGATTTAAAAAAGCATTTTTGGCAAACCCAGTTAATTCACCATAGAAATATTATGTTTTTTAGCGCCTGATGTGGTCTGATCTCCTTAAAACTTTGCATGCTTGTTAGAATCACCTGTTGCATGTGCTCAGCAGGTCTCACGAAGTTTCGAGTTTTCATTTAGGCCAGGGGTGGCGAACGTCGGTTCTGGAGAGCCGCAGCCCTGCATAGTTTTGTTTCAACCCTAATCAAACGTGCCTGAACAAGCTAATCAAGGTCTGAAGGGTTACTAGAAAGCAACAGGCAGGTAAGTTTTAATTAGGGTTGGAGCTGAACTCTGCAGGGCTGCGGCTCTCCAGGACTGGAGTTCGCCACCCCTGATTTAGGCTTTATAGGATTTGGGGTAAATTTGGACAGGCCCCTTTTCTAAACTACCTCGTTATAGGGTAAATTTCAACATTTTTTAATAATTATTGACCTAGAGAGTCCAGAGAATTGTACTGCAGTGTTTTTTTTCCTGATTGAGCGAAAAACCTAGACCTAGTTTGCAAAAGCACGTTTTTTTTACATGTTCTCAAACATTTATCAAACGATTTGACTGACAGCAGTGGTTCTAGAGGCAAAGCTGTCTGGAATGAGGTGTTCTATTGTATGATATGAATATTGTACATATCGTTTACACCCTTGAAAAATGCTTTATTGTTCCCCAGTGGCTGATTTCTTCCAAATTTCTCTCAGACCTTTGGGGCCGTGAGTCGAACAGGCCCGAAGAGTTTCATTCTGATCAGTCTCCATTAACCTTGTCTAACAGGTGCTCAAAGTTCATTGGCCATGTTTTTTGAACAAAAAGTAGGTTTTTTTGAAAAATGCAAAATACTCGAACATTTCTCCAGGCTCACAATTTAATCTGAGGCATGCATTTTGTCTGGCGTGAGCCAAGGATTCCAATATCATAAGACACTTTAGCCTGCGACTGACATTTTAGCGATTTCATATTCATGATAGCTGTAGCGCCCCGTCATGCCAATTGGGGCGAGCCTTGGTCATGTTGTAGGTGGTGTGAGCACTACCATCCCTTCAAGTTTTAAATCGCTTTGACTTATGATTTGGTCTGCATGACCAGTTTTACGTGGAGAGTGCTGATCTTAAAAAAAAAAAGAAAGAAAAAGAAAAACTATACAAATAAACTTCTGATATTCAACAAATTCATGGGCTTAATATAGGGCTGGCCGATATAGCCAAAAAACTTCATGATAAATTTCTCATATCAGTAGATATCAATAATTATCAAAATAAATTTCAAATCTTTATTTCTTAAGTTTAAAGGCAGATTTTTTTCATAAGTGAAAGTTGTAGAAATCAGATTGTTAATTGTGGTTTTATACTATTCTTTATGGTCAGAACATGAGAAACACTTCATGTTTTTAAATTCTTTACACTTTCCTGTAATGTATTCTTATAAAAAGAAATATCTTAATAAAACAATTTATTAGATTATGCCTGTGCTAATGAGTGGTATTGTTTCAAATCATAAAATAGGTTTGTGTTATCTGACTTTGATGACTTTAAAGGTCTTAAGGGTTTGGAACGACATGAGGGTGAATAATTAATGACAGAATTTTTATTTTGGGGTAACTTATCCCTTTAATATTTTATTTTGCTGCAGAAACCTATCACTGTCCTCACAAACAGAAATTGAAACCTATGGATTACTCTTAAAAGCAGAAACACTGCAAAAACATGATTTAACAACTGTCAGCAAATGTTTTCAGATGTTATTGTTGAAAACAGAGAAAGTGCTGGAGAATTGACGTTTTGGTGGCTGCAGCAGTGCTTAAAAAAGGAATTTCGAGACAGAGAAGGTTTTAAACTCTTCCTAGAAATCGTGTCTTTAAATTCATCCCCACATTTGTTCTGTCAGATAAAGGTAAGAGATGTCTAGCTTCTGTCAGAGTCGAAGAGTAAAGCTGCTTGTGAACTGCCATATTTGAATGTTCACTTCAAGTTCAAGAGGTAAAAAGTCTGAGGACTGTCTAACGAACACTTTCACTGTTAGCAAAAGCCTTTTATTTAGATAGTCTAGCATGAAGGCCATTAAAAGCAGGCGTCCTTTAGGAGCAAATCACCTGGGCGGCACTGACCTCTTCATTAGTCCTCATCAGAGATGAGTTACTGCTAATGTGAGCAAGCATCATTAGGGATATCTCAGCACTAGTATAAATTTACACACATCCTCATTCGCATTAGGAAATACTTCACTTGTATAGCGTGTGTGTGTGTGGTCAGACCTGCTGGAAAGGTTCAGGAGCTCGTGTTTGTCTGCAGCAGTGGATTTGTCCTCCAGCTCCCACAGCAGAACATTGATGAGATGAGAGTTCTTGATGACAATGGGTACCTCCTCGAACATGTGCTCAAAACCCACGCTAGCCTTTTTCAGCCTGCACACACAGAAAACAGATTTTCATCGTCACTGTTCCATCCATCCAGCGGTCACTTACAGATTCATTGTTAGAATTTGGAAGTGACCATGTCAAAGATTTGACATCATATTTTTGATAACAGCAAACAGGCACAATACGTCAAGTTTCAAGCAATTTGTCAGGTCATATTGAAAGTGAAAAAGCTGTGCGATTTGACATAATCACAGCCAATCAAAAGAAGCAGGATTGTGGCCCAATCAGATTTCAAAGTGGCCAGGGCCACCCAGCATGACACTGAAATAAACAGAAACCAATCAAGACAAAATGTCCTGTTGTTTGTTGTGTATAAAGACAAAACACTACTAACGTGCTTTCTCGCTATCTTTCTTTTAAACCCCCTTTCTACTTCCTCCTACTCTTTCCCAATCAGTTTCTGGCTTTATGCCCCTCATTTGGATCTGCTTGTGGTCGAGTCTCCTGCATTGTGGGAGTGAGAGGCACTATGTGAACTGATCAGCCTAATTAAATGATTGGATGACTTCAACTCTTCTCCATTACTAATCGCTCCATTAGACAAGTACTCTAGGCTGATTAGTCAACTGATTTCAAAAGGCAGGTTTTGTTTTGATCTTCAGATTAGAATTTTAAGAGAATATCTTAAGCCAAACTGCAAAGAAGAATGAAGTAAACAAGGGAATGGACCTTCTATTCAGACTCCCAGCCAATCCAACATTCACCAATACAAAAAGGCTAAATTTTGTCTGCAATAATATAAACTAACTTAAAAAGTAAAATAAGAAAAAAATAAAAAAAGCTATTCGACACCTTTAGAAATAAATTTTGGAAGAATATACAGTCATATATAAAAAAACATAATATAACTTAATATAATGTAATATAATATAATATAATATAATATATATTATATATAATACTCTCTCTCTCTGTATGTGTGTATATATATATATGTGTGTATATATATGCAAAACCAGCTAAAAACCATGTTGGTCAAAAAAACACACTGAAGGTACATAAAACGACTGAAGTACAAAGTCTATAATTTACATAATAAATAATACTTTAGCATTTGGATGCATCGCAAATATGGAAATATTATGAAACATTTGTATTTGTGCCGAATGAGAGAGGTAGGATACAAGAGCACAAAGCTCCATTTCACAGACAGTTGAGTGCGCAACTCGTTTGACAACTCGTTTCCTGGCATTCACTGTTCTTCTGCTGGTGGTTATCAAACAGCATTGCATTACTGCGGGCGCCACCTTCTGGACTGAGGGTAAATTGCCTATATTCATTGTAAGGCCTCATGCACCAAACCGAGATCCCAGTACCGTGATGGTTCGGTACAAATACATGTATCGTTACACCCCTAATATATAAATTATATTGCAACAATATTGCAACAAGTAAACAGGATAAGTGGAGACTCTCAACGGAGAATCGGTTCAACACTGCAGCTGGAATTGCTATTAGAAATAAATTTAGGAACAACATAGAGTAATAATTACAATATATTATAATAAAATTAGTGCTGTCAGTCGATTAAAGGGGTCATCAGATGCTCATTTTCCACAAGCTGATATGATTCTTTAGGGTCTTAATGCGAAGTCTATAACATACTATGGTTAAAATTTCTCAAAATACCCTTTTTACCTTGTCAAAATCAGCTCTGTTCAGAGCGAGCCATTCTATTGCATGTTCCTTTAAATGCAAATGAGCTCTGCTCACCCCGTCCCTCTCTTCTGTGGAGTGACGAGCCAGTCTGTTTATGTTAGCCGCATTTAGCCGCTAAACTTGCTAACTAGCACATTATTAAGAAAGGCGATTTGCAAAGATGAATGAAAAACCCTATTGCAACCAACAACAGAACACTTCAGTTGCTCAATCGGAAACATTCTTGTCTTCCCCTGCACCAGAGTCGACATAATGGCAGTCGGAGTCGGACTGTTACAGTTCAGTCAGGGTGGGTTTAAGGTAAGACGGCCGTGTCAATCAGCTATTGTGGGAGCTGCCTTTGACGGTGTGACGTCACACCAACAAGAAGCTGGGAATGGCTTGATTTGAAAAAGGGGATATTTCTTATGAAAATGACAAAAATACCATTGGGTGGATTTTTATCATAATATGGTGGTTGTGTACACACACTGCCAAAACACATTTATGTTCAAACAGCATGTAAAAGTGAGTTTTGCATCCGATGACCCCTTTAAAAAAAAATAAATTGCCTAACATTAACAATAAATACATTAACATAAACATTTAATCCCAACTAACATTAAATATACTTTTATACTGCAGTAGTTTTACATTCAATCTTGAAATTGATGTTGAAACAACATAAAGACAGTATATTTTTTATATTTGTGTAATGATATCTTTTTTTATGACTGAAGTTGAGTATCACTATATTACTGATGTCTCTAGGAAATTGTGCTTTTCCCCCCTAATATTTAAATATTGACTATAGCCACAGAATATTTGAGAGCTATCAAAATGTAACATTTATTAGACTTTACAAAATAACACCTTCTAATTTAAGTGAACTTAAAACTATATTCACATAAACCTATTATAACAAATGTCTTATTTACCTGTGCCCTAAAGCAAGTAGGAAATATACAGAAACTGAATACAGTTATCAAACACTAAATTCTGAATTAAATATAGATGAATCCTCAAAGCTACAAAAGTTATTGATTTTCTTTCTTCTTTTTTATCTTTGATTAACAGACATCACAGCAGCCACAGCTGAAAAAGACACGGATCTGACATGCATGCTCGTAGCTTCATTTACGCTTTAATATGAAATGATAAAAGAGCATGCACTACATGCACAGTGTAATGGCTGACAGGAATGTTGTTTTTACTGACATATGGCCTGGCAACATCTCATCTGCAGTTCAGTGTTGTTCTACTGAAGCTCCTTTGTCAACTGTACATTTTCTGTGCTCATTTGACTAGCGCCTGTCACTGAGGTGAAGTGGAGTACACGTCTGAAGTCTCCTTTTTGATGTGGTCATGACAACGTTTTGTGTCTAAACAAATGCAATTCTTGTCAAGAAAAAAAAGAGAGAAAAGCAGCAGTTGTGAATGTAGTGGCCAACGCTAGCCCCGCCCCTGCGTTAAATATTTTTAATGCCGTTAAACTGGAAAAATTAACCACCTGTGTTAATGCGCTAATTATATTACACATTTAAAAATGAAAAATATCCCTTTAAAGAAAATTTTATATTTAATATCAGTCCAACTGCAGTAAACACACACACACACAGTTCATCTGTATTAACTTCATTGAGTCCCAGGGATTTAAAGGCTTACCCATCTGCTGAGAAATCCTTCTCTTTACAGATCTCCATGAGTTTGGGGGTCAACCTGTAGGCTTTCAAACACAAAGAACCCTGGGCTGTCTTGATGGGATCTACAGAGAAAGAGAACCAAAGAGGAAACATGGATGTCCTTTCTGAAGATAGTAACAAACCAAAGTGCTCTGACTTGCTCAACACAGGGGACTATCTATAAGCTTCAAAAATGATAAACATCTTTGGCAAGAGCAAAAAAAACAAAGGCAGTAAAGGCTGTTACGACAACCGTAGGAAAGGTAAAATTGAAGATATGAAGTTTGAAAAGATGCAGCATATGTTAATCTACCAAGGGAACACAACTGTCAGCCAGTCAAAGTAGATTGATCTCACTGTCAGGAGGCTGACATTTTGAGCTAAAAAAGAAAGAAAAAAAGATCATTAATGTTCTGTTGAAGATAGGCAAACTTGCCAGTCAGCTCTGCCCGTTATCCATTATCCAAAGGCAGGATTTATAGCACGGTTCTGTTCTGATTTTAAATGCATTTAGACACCGTGGAAAGATGATCGTCAGTCTTTTCATACTGTCTTGAAACATCCCCAGTGACAACCTAAAACAACAAATCTCAAGATCTGCTTAGACACAGGTAAGATTCAGTTAGTCTTCTTCAAGTACCTGTTGAAATGGAGTGGACTGAATCAATATCAGGTCTGATGATGTATTTATGCACCACTGCTGAATGCCATCCACACTGTCTTTTGCAACAACAGTGTACACAACTTGAAATGATAAAAACAAAACACAAATACAAAACTGCGCAGAAGCGCATAGTGAAAATAGATCTAAAAAAATGTGACTAGGGCTTGCTAATGTAATGTTGCTGTGATGCTCAAAGAGGTTTTTAGTGTGGTGCATTGTAGTAAGTGAGGTGTTGAGTGGTTTTTAGTGTGTTGCTAAGTGGCTGCTAGAGTGCTGCAACACTGATAAAATGATTCTGAGGTGAAGTAAATACTACAGAAAAATAAATGTAATTACTACATGAAAAAGTTAGTTCAGGCAATAATTAAAAAAAAAATTCTATATTAGTACTCAATTCAAGCTTGTTAAAAAATTAAGCAAATCCTACCCAACATTTCTGATACTTGTGTCCCCATCATGCACTGGGGCATGAATTATTAATCACGTTGATTTTTTGCTGTTTTCCAGTTGTATTTACGCTGTTCTATTATTGTTTTTGTTGTTAGGTTTAGTAACTTGCTTCACTAGTGGTTCACAAGTGGGCTTTTGAACATTTCCCTCCCAAAAAAGTTTGTTTGTTCATCCGGAAGGTTCGGAGGACGGAAGGTTCAAAAGGAAGAATCCGAAGAAAGAAAGAAAGGATTGGAAAGAACGAAGGAAGGTTTGGAAGGAAGGAAGTTAGTTCGGAAAGAAATGAAGGATCAAAAGGAAGGTTTGGAAGGAAGGAAGGACGTTTGGAAGGAAGGACTGCAAGGAGGGATTAGAAGGAACAAAGGATTGGACTAAAGGAAGTACAGAAGGAAGTTTGGAAGGAAGAAAGTTCGGAATGAAGTTTGGAAGATCGTAAGGAAGGTTTGGAAGGAACGAAGGAAGGATCGGAAGTTCGGAAGGAAGTACACAAGTTGGAAGGAAAGAAGGTTCAGAGGGAAGTTCGGAAGGAAGGTTCAGTAGGAAGGATCGGAAGGAACAAAGTATCTGAAGAAAGGAAGTATGGAAGGACGTTCGGAAGGAAGGAAAGAAGTTTCAGAAAGAAGTTTTAAAGTTTGGAGGGAAGTTCGGAAAAAAGTTTGGAAGTTCGGAGGGAAGGTTTCAAAGAAAGGATCGTAAGGAACAAAGTATCGGAAGAAAGGATATGTGGAAGTTGGAAGGAAGGAAAGAAGGTTCAGAAGGAAGGTTTAGAAGGAAGTTTGGAAAGAAGGAAGGATCAGAAGGAATTAAGGAAGGTTCAGCAAAAAGGATTGGAAGGAAAAAAAGGAAAGAAGGAAGTATGGAAGGAAGGATGAAAGGAAGGAAAGATCGGAAGGAAGTAAAGCTTAGATCCTTCTAAACTTTCCTTCCTTTGGTTTGAAGGAAAGTTTGGATATTTTGGAAGTTCGGAAGGAAGTAAGGTTTGGTAGGAAGGAAGCAATATTAATTTAGAAAAAGGGCAAAACAAGCATTTTCGATGGATGGATGGATGGATGGATGGAATTAATATTAATTTAGAAAAAGAGCAAAACAGAAGCATTTTCTACTAATGGTATACTAATCTACTTTTGACTCACCCATTAATAAAATCAAGCATACAGCAGTGACACTTCCTAATGATTTCTCAAATTTCATGACATCATAATACATTTATGAAAATTTGTATATGTATATACTATAAATACTAGGAACTAAATAACGAATGTCAAAATTACATGATGTGTGATTTTGGCAATTAGAAAATCAGAAATATTTTACTAGTGATCTCAACCCCACTACATGTCCATTTGCACCAAACCCTAATATCTGACAGCCAGCAGAACATACGAAACCACGTCTATCAAGTCTCACAGTTTGTGGACCCGTCGGCCCTCTGAATGCTTTCATTGTTCATGTGGAGAGCGTGTTTGGTGCAGGGTGGGGTTTCTGGCAGCTGCTAGGTGTCTGATATATTTTTAGTGAGGAGCGCCTGCTTGCCACCACAAGGAGGAGACTGAACAAACACTCTGATAGGGATCCACATCTGGCCCGAGAAGGAAGTCTGAGGAAAGTTACAGACAGCGTGGACCACGGACCACGAGACCGAGAACAGGATAGGGGGCGTGAATGAAGGAGGGTTGCAAAGAAGTTTACATTTTCAGATCCGCACTGGAATAAGAGCGTGTTTACAGCACGGCTGTCCCAGTTAGGTGGGCGAGTGGAGGTGTACAATATTTGTTTGTGCAAGTTTAGGAAAACAGATCTGTTGTTAATGCAGCTTGTGTGACGGTTCTTCCGCCCTTGTGCTGCCATCGGCCCATCGACATCTGGGATGGGTGGCGTCTGTGCCGGTGGATGAGGGGGTGTCCGGGTTCTGAATCCACTCCTGAAGGTACACATCAGCTCTGCGATAGCAGGCTAAATAAACAGAGGGGAGGAAACCCTGTCTAGACGAGGCTGCTGCCGGGCCCGCTACGCACACCAGCCTCCTGTTTACACAAGGGGGGAATGCTGTCCACAGCCAAGAAACGATGGGGTAGAGAGACGGAGAGAGAGAAGGGAAAGTGGTAGAGCAAAACAGAGCAGTAGGAAAGAAGTGTGTGTGTGTGTGTGTTTGAGTGAGGGGTGCTGAAACATGCTTGTGTGTTTGTGTGTGTGTGCACAAGCATGTACAACAGAAATACAGATAGAGAAGTCCAGATGAAAAAAAGCAAAGAGCAAGGTGATACCAGAAAGGACAGCTAAATGCCTCAGACACCATGTTTATATACGCAGATCATTTTCCCATTAAGGTCAATTTTCTGGTTACGCCTTTTATTCAAAAAAATATTTATATGCTTCACACCTATTGGAATATTTATATATACACATGTAATCAGGATAATCCGAATAAACTAAAATGTTTTCTGAAAATACTGGAAATGTTCTTAACATTTTTAGTCATTTTGGACAGTAAATGTAATCATGTCCACCTATAAAACGAAAGCATGCAAAGAATTACAAAATGTAGGTAATTCAATTCTTAAAAATGTCTTAGAAAGGCCACCACATTTTTTGAATGTTTGTAAAATGTTAGCAGAAAACTCATTTGAATTTCTCTCACTTCAAATGCGTTTCTCGTCAATAAAATGAACTTTTCACAACTGTTTATGTGTGATATCACTAAGTTAATTATATTATCTTGATATGGGCCTAAAGAAACATTTTTGCTATTAGTTGTTATTAGAATAAACACAGCTGTGCTGTTTAATATATAAAGAATTTAATATGCAATGCTAAGAACTGCATTTGAAGAACTGTAAATATATATATATACATAATAAATACAGTACACACACATATATTTTGTAAACATTTTTTTTTTTATTTTGGACGCTATTAATCGTGATTAATCATTGCACAGCACTAATATATCTATATATATTTATAGAAAATACCAGCAAGACATTTGTCAGGTTTTCATCCTTAAAACGCTTCTTTCATAATTTCTTACACATCTCATCTCAAGCCTCCATTGCTAATTCCAAAATGTAATTTTAGAGTTGAAAATGCAGTCTAATGCAGTTATTAGAGAGAGAAAGAGAGATTAATTGTAGCTGTTTAAAACGTGTGAACTACTTGAGTTTGTGCATCTTTCAACAGTGTTTGGCAGCAGTGTCTCTACTAATAGCAAGACTGTAAGTTTAACTGCTTCAAGAACAGTGCGTTACCACTGATTGTTTACCACTGATCTATTTTATTGATAAGGTCATGGGGAAGAGCTGACAACAAGTTTCCGTGTGTGGGTCTGTATGTGCGTTTGTATGGGAGAAAGAGCAGGAAAAAGAGAGCATGCATTCTGTGTATAATAAAACATAATATAGTGGGGAAAAACATGGAAATACAGTAGTTTGTCATTTTTATCCTATAGTTTGTTATTTTTGTTTGCTTGGAAATAACTGAAATCATTAGGCAAAGTGACATGGACAAACATTTTATATACACATGCTGACTGAGAGAAACCTACCATATATTAACACAACTGACTCCTCGATGGCGTGCTGGTAGCTGAACTGAGAGTCCAGAAGGGCCCGACTGACAAAAGAACCGTAGAAGGTTGACTGGTACCAACCCACATGAAGATGATCAATGTTTACATGCCGCAAACTTCTCATCATCTCCATCTGATACTGAACTACAAGAGAAAAGAGAGGAAAAGGAATCAGGGTGGGAGAAAAGGCACGATGTGGTGATTTCTCAGTTGCACATTTTGCTTGACGATTATTGTCCCTCTCATTATGTGGAGCTCTGAGCAGCTCTTTACCTGAAGAATACACAGCAAACAACAAGGACATTCAAAGCGCCTTGAGATGGAAAATATCTTACAGATAAAATCACGTCCGCCTTATTACAGCTGTATAAGGTTATATAGTCAGGGGACTGATGTTTAACCAATAATAGATGTTAGCTGTGAAAATCATCAGATGGTGATATTTTGCCTAATATGCAATTACTATGAATATGAAAATGATTATGCAAAAACAAATCTCTAAAATAAAGAATACTTCATTATACACACACACATCATTAAAACAAGGCAGATATGTGCTTTGTTCTTACAGTGCAAAAATACATTTTTCTTAATTGATATCTTTGTCTTGTTTTCCAAAAAAAAAAACAATTCACATGCATTAAACATGCTTAATAGATACACTTATATTTTGTGCATAAATACTGTCAGAAATTCATAAAATGCATATATTTTATCTTTGCTGGCTGCCTGTGGTCACTGTATGCCTCAGCATTATGAAAAAAGCAGCATCAATATCCTTTTAAACTTATATTCACAATTTAGCCCAATAGCATCTGGATATCCTAATATTCAGAAGGATTTTAGGATAAAGTTAGGATAACTGAGGACAACCAATGTAAGATGAAGGTAATCTTTTTTGAATCCACAAATGATTAAATAGCAGTCTGTTCATGCTCAGTGCATAAAGCGTCTGTGCTTCAGTACCATGTAAAAACACAACCATTTCTTTTCTAGCATATGCACTATAAGCTTATGAGCAAAAACCCCTCTCTGACAGAACTCAGACAACCTTGATGGGGGTTTTAATGTTTAAAAGAAATGGATTCTAAGCCTTGGACATTCAAGACCTCTATTAGGAGTCCAATCACACGCTATAGTATTGCCAGCTAGCATTGTCTGCTACTGTAGCTTAGTGAATTGATATTAAACATTACATTTCTGTCTGGGTGAAAAAGTTACACTCCGTAATTAAACTCTGCAGCTTATACATGGTCAAATGATCAACAAAGTGTTTGGAAAAAAAGTGTGCAAAGGCAATTCAAAGAATAGTTTCCAAACATAAATGTAAGTGCTGTACTGCTGAAAACACGTTACAAAGACTTAACTATATAGTACTGAATTGTGAAGTTAGACCGTTAAACAGTTTTTCAGCATTGTTACGTTCAGGATTTTTTGGGCGGGCCTGAAATCAAGTCTCGATGATGCACTGGAGCCGCTGAGCATGGGCCCTCCCCTAACACTATGATAACTAGAGCACATTACTGTCATTACCGTTAGTTACTCCAGCCTGCAGATTGCTAGCTACCTATGCCTTTGTCGTAAATCTATATTACCAGGTTACGATAATATACAAAACAGCTTGGTCATCCATTTAGGTTGTAGCAGTATTTGACAGTTGAGAAAGGCGGCAGCTTTTCCACGAGTGGGCATGGTTTCAGCGCAGACAGATGACACGCCCCCCAACATTTGAGAGCAGAGAATACTACTTATTTTTCCAAGATTTTGATTACTTATTTTATTTTCTAGCCATTTTTTATCATTTAAATTTGGCTGGGTGGTTAATCACACATTTTTCTATGCGTCACAAACTCGGAAGACATACTTAATATTGCTTTACACAGACTTTGAAGATACATTTTTTCCTTTTTTGTGTTGTACCTAAAGTGCATTACTGTCATTACCATTAGTTACTCCAGCCTACAGTTTACTAGCTCATCGTAAACCTATATTGCCACAAAGGGCTGGGCGATACGGCAAAAATTCAAATCTCAATTTTTTTCTCGATTTTTTTTACGATTTTTAACTAGACAACTTAAAAAAGTAACTACAATATGATTCAAGTAACTTTTTCTTTGTTAACCCTCTAGTTAAAGAAAATCTATTCCAAGTGCACCACACGTGAAGATGTCAACATGATGCAAATGTTAAAGGGGTCATCGGATGCAAAGTTCACTTTTACATGTTGTTTGAACATTAATGTGTGTTGGCAGTGTATGTACAAATCTACCCTAAAATGATAAAAATCCATGCAGTGGTTTTTAATTAACCTGTAAAAATAATATCCCCTTTTTCAAATCGCTCCCACGACAGTTGATTGACATGAGCTTTTTACCTCAGACCCGCCCTAAATCAGCTGTAACAGTCCGACCTCCATTGTTTCGATGCTGGAGCAGGGATGTAAGTTAGACAAGAATATCTCAGACTGAGCAACTGAGATTGTGTTGCTGGATGTGATAATGAACATAGTGGTCGTCATTTAATCCCGATATCTAAGTCGCTGAAGATGCAGTGGATTACGTTGTTTGTGAAGGGAATGCGCCTCCCGATCTACATAAATTCGTCTATGTTCGCGCAAATCATTCGTGATTCAGCTTCACCTACAGCAGAAGTGAGTATAAGGGGTTTTTTATGAATCTCTACAATCACCTTTCCTAATAATGTGCTAAATACAGTGGCTAAATGCGCTATATGCGGCTAAAGTAAACAACCTCTCAGAGCACAGCTCCAAGAGCAGAGCTCATTTGCATTTAAAGGAACAATCCATTCCATGATTGGGATGATTTTTGCAGAGCTCATTTTGACAAGGTAAAAAGGGTGTTGGTTTACACTACCATTGAGAATTTTTAACCACAGTATATTATAGACTTTTCATTAAGACCCTAAAGAATCATATCAACTTGGAAATTGGGCATTCGATGACCCCTTTAAACAAATCACTGAAATATCTTTGCAGAAAAGATGCATGAACTACAACTACATCTTGTACAAACTTGTCTTATACATATTATATGTTCAAAAATAATACTTGGAAAATGCTTTAAAAAAAAAAAATCTGAAAAGTCAAGGTAATTCAAATTCAGAATGACGGAAGGTACAGTATAACACCAGTAGACTATTAATAACTATAATTTAAATTTCTGTAAAAAAACATTGAACAGCAGCTTCCAGCCTGTCACAATGATGCAAACATGAAATATCAGATATACTGTAGTAGTAATTCATGTTTTTGAATGGTATCAAGTGCGCCAACATGCGGTTGAATCCTTACTGTTATCATTGCCATTTTGTCAAACTGTCTAATTCTAACGTTTGGTAATTTTTCTATTTGAAATCACACTATTGAGATCCCTCAATTTCTAAAAAACAAAACTGTGGCAAAACATTAAATTTGAATTAATAAAATCTGAAGAAAAAAAAAATCGCCCAGCCCAATTACCAGGTTGTGATGACTTCGATAACATTTTATTTACTTGGCGCTTTTTTATCATTCAAATTTGGCGGGGTGGTTAATAACATTTTTCTGTGGTGTGACAAACTCGGAAGACATATTTAATATTGCTTTACACAGACTTTAAAGAAAATGCACAATAGGTCACTAAAAAGAAGACACTGACAAGCTGATATACTGCCGGACCCAAGAGTCTTAAAACACCCTTGCAAAGGGCATGTTGTAGAGAGCCAAAAAACGAATAACACTGTTATATAAAGCTGAAAAGGATTTCTTGGTACTCATATTAGTGCATCCCCAGTGCATAGTATGATCACAGGGGTATCTGTACAAGTACAAAAAAAATTATTTTAGAACAGACATGCATTTCTGCAGAGTGCACTTATGTCAACCCTTGAAACTTCGACCTAAACACAGCCAGATTTGGTACTACAGATAGCGATAAATGTACGAACACAGACACATTAACTCCTCGGCTTAGCTGGACAACAATTTCCACTCTCATGTGCCAAGCCAGAATCCTGATGTCCCGAAAATACCCCCTCTGACAATTCAAAGGCCATTCAGTTTTATCCCGAATGCAAAAGGGAGATAGCAGGATTATTAACAGAGGAAACAAGTTGAGGATGAACATAACAAGGGTCTTCATTTTATTAAAACAGCCAGAGAGTCTCATAAGGTACATTAAATAAGAAGTGGTCTGCTCTCATGAGAAAACATCTGCGATATGAAGACTAGCCGTAGGATGGAAGGCAACAGTAACTCAAAAAGAAAAAAAAAATTGAAAATAATCAAATGGTTGGGGGGAGCACATCTCTGAGAGGAAATGTGTGAGAAAAGAGGGTTGGAGGGGACGAAAACAAATGATTCTTTTAGAGTGGATACAAAACGGACTTCAAAAGCAGTGAAAAATGTGTGCATTCCAGTACACGGCACAGTTTTGAAACCACAAACCAGATTTTGAAAGGACAAATGAGTTGCATGAGAATAAAGAAAAAAAGAACAGAAAAGATGTAAAAAGAAAAAAAAAAAAAAAGAGACAAAACGAACAAACCCAAACCCCCTAAAACACTTGAAACAACAACACAGAAAACAAGATAATGAGAGTCTAGCTGATGGCATCCTGTAATTAAATGGATTTTCATACGGAAAAAAACACCACCCTAAAAAAATATAAAAACAAGGCCAAACCCACCAGATTTTTTGCACGGAAGATTTTTTTTTTTTACGATCCAGACCTCGCATTAACTTTTTGACTTCTTCTGTGGACACTTCAAATGTTGTGGTTTACAAACAGAAAAACAAGGAGGCCTAAAAATTGCAGATCTGCACAGCAATGTTGGCGCCTCGATTTCAAAATGCTAATGTTAAAGTAGTACCAAAAAAGAAATGATCAAAGACTTCAAATTAAACAGTACAACATCATCATCACTCTTTATCACCCCAAGGTCAAAGGCTGAGTGTATTTTGAGTTGTGTAAATATAATAGGCATTGCTTTTGCCTGTACTTACAACTTACAATTTTCACCTAGCAAACCATAAATCAGAAAAAAAAAACAAGAATATGATATTCTCAACATTAGGGTGTGCAAACAACCACTCGACACACTAGCAACATGATAAAAACCACTCAAAACATGTTTGTGATCCAACAGAAACGCCCTGGCAACCATATAATGGTGGTGATTTCCTTGCGAAAAGTGTAAAAATATAATTTGTTCATACGTTTTGTATCCAAATTAACCAAAAAGGAAAAACAAGAAGTACTTTCCATTCCAGAATCATACTTTCACAGGAACAGGCTATATCATTTACAACTCTAGTCATCTAAAAGTAACCGTAACAAAACCTCAAACTAAATTTAACCCTAATACTAATGACTCAACATGACAGCTCACCATGTGACTTTTTCTCAATCCTTCAGTGCCATGCAGAGGACGGGCGTAAAGGCGTATATATATTAAAAACAGGCCTGTGTTGTGCTAATCGGCTCAGTCTGTCCCTTACATGAGACACTGGGGCCATTGGTTTATGGAAAGAGTTCAGGTTTGTGAGCTCACATAGGCTCCGTTCCAAATGGCACTCGAGTCTACGCTTTGAAAATGGCCAACTGGGTAACAGTCCGCTGTGAAGACCACACCACTGCAAAAGGGCACGTTGTGCCATTCGTGAGCACCTTAAAATGTCAAACGGGACACCCCATGGCCGCAAAACCACATCAAGTGCGGCATTCGGGACAGGGACCACAGTCTGGGATATGATTGTCGATACTGATGAAAAGTATCATTATGTCAAAATTCAGTCAAGGAGCAATTTTTTACAACTATTTTTATATTAATTAATCTATCGACTAATTAATCAATTAATCAGAAAAAAAATCAACACATTTATTTGGGAGAAAAATGAATATGTAAAAATGAATAAATAAATAAATAAACAAACAATATATAAATTTTTTAAAATAAAATCAATTAATTGGAGCTGCTTGTAATTATTAAAATTTAATGCAATTAAAATGGAATCCAGAAAAGTAATGGAAAACAGAGAATTTGGTAAAAATAAAACTGTCAAACTCAATTAGACAAGCTTTTTGATTAATAAAATTTAGTTTAACCATTAAAACAGAGTATAGAAAAATTTAAATGGAAAAACTGAATTTGGAAATAAAACAGATTTCAGAGGATCCTATAATTATAACTAATTTTTGTGGTAATAAAAATAGAATCACAGAATTGGGGAATTCACAATTATGCTTAATTATGATTTTTAAATGGGTTTAATGTATCATGCAGCCTTGGAAAACAGTCTGTGAAATGCACCAATACTTTGCCGGTTATTCGCCGCAGGCAAACTGAAATTATGATTATTTTTTTTTTTTTTTTTTTTAATCAAATACTCGACTAGAATCAACGAATCGTGACAGCCCTAAATAATTATAAATAAAACATTCACTGGAATGAAATGTTCAAAACGTGCAAAATTAGCCTGTTTTTCCTCAATAAAATAGAACATTTTGAATGATATTTGGTGATAATTACACACTGATTATCAACTAATGAACAACTATGATTATTAAAAAACATTTATTGGCAGAATAACACTTGCAAAAAGAACCTGGCCACTACGGCCAGTGTTTTTTTTTTTTTCCACCACAGATGTGTTCTTTTATCGTGTCCTGGATAAATAAGGACAGAATCACAGGTGACACATGTCATCTGCAGGCAAGTCGATGCATTTTTTCCACAGGCTGGGGCTCACGATGCTACATGCCCAGCACCTGGAGTGCTAATGAGAGGCGCCATCTCACTCTTGTTCTGTCTATGCACTCGTCTCGATCTCCTGGTCCTTTATCCCCCCCCTCCCCCTCCTTTTCTGATACAAGGCTCTTGTCTCACAGACTTGTTAGATAAATTCAGACAGTGACAGCTTGTCAGGTCTATGCGACAGGGTAGGACAGCCCAGAAAAATGTGTGAAGATCTACGTCCTCACCCGAAAGGCATGCAAAATCAAGATCACAGAATATTTAAAGCAGTAGATTACCCAGAAAGATAATTCGAGAAATACCAAAGAATTTTCATAATATGCTAAAAAATTCAAACTACTTTAAATAAATAATAAAAATAAATAGACATATTACAAATAAAGAATAGACTACAAAAATAAAAAGATATATAATATTACAAATAACAAATAGACTACTGTTCCAAAGTTTGGGATTAGTAAGTTATTTTTTTTTATTTAGTTTTAAGTCTCGCAAAAGCTGCATTTATTTAATCAAAAATCCAATAAAACATGCTGATTTGGTCCTTTTTTTAATTATCAGTATTAAAAACAATTATTTTGCTTCTTAACTCTTTTTTTCCTGAATTCTTGATGAATAGAAAGTTCAATTAAAGCAATTATTTTAAAATGATTTTTTTTTTACATTAAAACATCTGTCACGTTTTAACTTTATGCTTGCTTTCTGAATAAAAGTTTTTATATACAAAAAAAAAATTAAATCATACTGACCACAAACTTTAACAGTAGTGTTTGGCATAAACTGATAATCATTTTGAGATAAATTCAAAATTACATTTAACAGTGTTAATACATTTGTAGAGTTTTTAAAGATAACTACGTGAGTGTTAGAAGATGGCAAAGGTAAATGTAAAATAATACTATCTAATATCAATATCAACAGTATGTTGTCAATAAATTGTTAATCTAGAAAATTCTCTCATGTCATTTAAAACCTGTAGGACATACTTTCTTCTGTGGAGCACAAAAGTTTACATTATGAACAATGTTCACAAGGACGTTCAAGCTCCAAAAATCCTATATTTTTACATATGAGCTCTTTAATAATAACCATCATATCATAGTTTATAAATTAGGTTCATACACTCCTTTATATGAGACTTAATGTTCCGATACAGATTATTAGAATTATCAGGAATAAGTTTCCGATTCTGTGCTAAGAACTTTCACTTCATTCCGACTTCAGAACGGCTGCACCAGCAATGAACATATCCAAAGAGCTCAAAAACCTTGACCTTTTCTTCTCTTCACACACTTTTCCTGTTTCCTAAGCCTACAATTCCACAGCCAACGTCACAGCTGCCGTCAAGCGTTGGACTGTCTACTATGTTCTTCTGTGTTCGTCCTTTTGATAAGAACATTCACAGCAGCAGAAATAGCAGACCTGTCAAAGCTGAGGTCATACTTGCACTCTGTACCGATCTAAACAAGGATGTGAAGCATTAAAGACCCTATTCATGCTTTTAAAAAAAGCAGTGAGCTAGCGTTTAGCTATAGAGCTATGGCGCCATCTAGCGTAAGCACTTGTTCTGAATAAATCAGAAGCTCTACTTGTAAATTGGTATGATCTGCAGGCAATCACCGACACACACATGTAAACACACAAACAAGCAAGTAATCAGCAGGGCAAATAAAACAAACAAGCGTGCTACTGGTTTCCATAATTCATAAAATACGGCATAAATCAAACGGGAGACATTCCTGGCTGTTTGGCTAAGGTCTTAAGCTTGACACGGCCCGTACGTGTCCCTCAACAAAGACACAGTGTCAATACGTCCCAACGCTTAATAGCATCATGTCCTGAGGCCTTTCTCTCTGCTAGGCAAGCTGAACTAAGCTGTTGTAACCCCTTCAGCTAGCTGACCGCCTCAGTGCACGCTATCCCCCATGGGAAGCGGGAGGTGTATCTGTCTCTCTCTCTCTCTATGTTACTCCATGGTCCCTGCCTCCTAATTACACCAGAGGAATCATCTACACCACATCACAAGCTTCTGTCGATCTGTCAATCATATTTCCGCTGAGCAGCTTCTGCACTGAAGAGATGGAGAAGGAAAGAGAGCTAAAGGAGATCGACACTCCCTGGTGGGCTCCGTAAGCTCGGATGAAAGAGATGCATGTCTGTGTGTTCGTACATCCCTCTTTCTGTCTCATATTACTGCTGTTGTTTGATCTAGTTAGATTTATTATTTTGATTCAATATAATACTCATCATAAATCAGAGGGTGAGAGCACTGTGATAGAAAGAACAACAAAGAGACACATCAGTCAATAAGATGTGCAGAAATCCAGTAAATATACATGTGACAGCTACTGATTAAAACCAGTGATGTTAGAAGGTTGAAGGTCACCATACAGTATATCAAACCTTCCTGGGTCAATGAGATGTGCAATCCATATGCTATCGTTGAAATTTGCTGTTGGTATATTTTAGTATTTTTGTAAGAAAGTCTCATATGCTCACCAAGGATGCATATATTATATGGTATTACAATTTTAACTGATACATTTTTCAAGAATTCCCAAGATTTTTTGATGAACAGAAAGTTCAAAAGAATTTACTTGACATAGAAATGGTTTTTAATACTATAAATGTCTTTACTGTCACTTTGATTAATCGATCCTTGCTTAATAAAAGTATGAACTAGGGGTGTGCGATATTTATTGTCTGCAATAATATGGTAATTGTTGTTTTAATGATATCTGAGTTGACATTATCAAGTACGTCACTCACTTTGCAAAAAACACGTCTTGAGAATCCAAAAGCATTCACTGTGATGAAGTCTATTAACGCAGTTAATGGTCTTATAATTCAAGTTATGAAAGCCAAAAAATATCCCTGTATGGGTTTTTATTATTATATTTATATAGTTAAGTAGCTCAATATCACACAATCAACAGCTGTAAATATTAGGGTGTGAGCGCAATGATAAGCGTGTGAGTTTGATAGCAAATGTGATATCAGTTTTATACAAGTTCATATCAAGTTACATTTTAGACACAACACTGTCTTTTTTCTGTTTCACCAACGAACACAGTTCTAATAAAAAAGTTGGATCAAATCAATTGTGTATCTCAGAGCAACACTATGTTGTTTAGTTCCTGAATTAGTTTTTGAACGAATCATTTGAGTCAATGATTCAATGATCCATTCGCAAAGGTAGCCATTTGCTTCGTTTCTCAATGAATCAGCCGCTTTGAACGAATCATTTGAACGAATGATTCAATTAATTGCTCATTAAGACCACCACCTGGCTGTTTTAGTGTCATTTATTTATGCATTACAGGCCTGAACCAAGGTACCAGCACAAAAAAACATTCACAAAATATTGTTTAATTATTGTTTTCGAAAAAATCCCAAGATATAATTTTTTGTTCATATTGCACAATTGCTTTAAATAAGGTCTTTTGATATCATACAAATTTCATAATTTTTGTCACCAGTGTCAATATCACAAAACACTAATACTAGCCTAAATCAAAAACTCAAGCTTGCTAAAGACAAGTAAACAGTCAATGATTAAATAAGAATAAGAAAATAATTACAAGCAATATGACAAAAAAAACTACAGTAAAACAAATAAATAAGAAATGTTACATACATTGTATAAAGTAATCAAACCACTGTGTAAATTAAATATAGATTTCTTTTTATTAAAGTCACAGGTGATTTAGTCAAGGGCAGTGAGATATTTTATTTCTTTTATTGTTTGATTAACATGAATGACAGACAGCAGGAATATTAAGACTGCTGTCACTTTAAGAGCTGCCCGGATCCAATACTGTTACACGTGTGTTTTCTTTCTCAGCTGTTTGCTCTCACTGAAGTCCTAAATTACTGTGTTTATGAGGATACTTGCAAAAACGGGCATTTTGATACATACAACTGTGTGTATTTAACAAGGCCTATAAAGCGGCAAGAATAACTCAGTTCAATACTCTAGCGCTCTATCGGCCTAAAACCACTCGCAATGCTTAAAAACGCATGTAAACGATACGTTTTCGTGACCACGTAGCACAGCAACGTCACGTGAGTGTGTAAACGCAATAGAGACATTGCATAAGTTGCTTAAAATATCAAATAATTTCACCTTTTTTTGACAAGGAAAGCTTGGATCAGGTTGTGAAATGTCACTACTCATATTTATGAATGAATAAATGAATGGCATCTGTTAAAGCATATATTTTACCTTGAAAAGAGATGTCATTTAAACAGACTTGAAAATGTCATAAAAGTTTTTCAAAACCAAAATGAATACAAAAAGTACATTCCTAAGAAGATACCAGCGGGGGATAAAAAGTCAGAACAACTAAAATGGGAACATGAGAGATCCAGGCTGTAAGGGAGACATATGAAGGATGTCTGATTCCCCGATGTTAAAGAGATAACCTGGTGCTGATGTCTTGCCGAGCATGACCAAAGCGAGCCTCCACGAGAAGCTCATATCCATCACTTAGTTGCCGCTTTCTGTCAGGCGCCGAGAAAGACGCCCTATTTTATGACACAAGGGGTCCCACAAAAATAAAACCGTGAATCACACACAGCACACAGTGTTCCGATGCTAGCGAAAGGCCTGTGGTGAGAAAGGCAGGGAGGGGCCCCTGTGGCGATAAGCCCGTTTCTTTGGAGAACTCTGCACCCTTCAAGTCAGCCAACTCGCGTTGAGTACAGCCAATGAGACAAGACCAAGAACGTCAGTAAGGAGAACGCAAACTAGGGTTGGGTAGACGCAAGTGTGCCCCAGAAACAGGGCGTGTTATTGCCAGGAATCACTAGAATGTTCCCAGAACAAGCAATAAGCTATTAAAGCCCTGAATAAAGTCTTGGACAGCGTACAAACTACAAAAAACCTTGTATATTCCCAACCAAAACTAGATGTGGATGAGATTCATCTGATGCAAAGTTCACAAACTTTTTGTGAGTGACTGAAGTAGTCAATCTGAAGATGCCTTGCAAAGTTCAAAAGGTTTGTGGTCTTGGTCTCGATCTGGTCTTTGAACTTTGACTTTAATCAGGATTCTGGTTTTGAAACATCTAGTCAGGCAACAATGCAAGTTACTGCAGTGCACACCATGTCTAATTCTCCACATACAGGCCGTAATACATTAAGCCCTAGATCCACAAACCAACCCAAAAATGGACTAGTGTTTGTACACTCCATCTGCTGAAGCATCTGCTCTGGCTGCTTCAACGCTGCAATGTCTTGACAGAATCACAGACCCACACAGTCCTTTAAATCCCCATTTTCCACAAACGATCCCCTGGTAGAATAGCATAAGGCCCATTTCTACTACTACTACCACTGCGGCTTGAGCTACTGTGATCAAACGCTTATGCATTATTAAAACTGTGTACATTTCTTGAAATTTTAGGATCTTAAGCTATTCTCTTTTTTCATTGTTATGAGTATGTTGGTTATTAGCAGCTCGTTGTGAAGTCAGGCTATTAGATTCTACCAAAGAGCTAGCATTTACAAGTCTCTACAGAACAAGTTTGTTCTACTAATGCTAATTTGCTCCAGGTTCAGTTTTAGCACCTAAGCTACATGAAATAATGTAGCTGCCAATAACTGGTGTACCCTTTATAGATTGGGATTACATAAAATGAAACACATCAACAATAAGTTCTTTCTAATTAGCAGCATTGGCTGTGATATAGGCTAAAAAACAAAACGACACAAACTTGTTTACTCAGTTAAGGAACAACCGGAATAAAGTAAAAATAAATCTGACAGATTCTTTAGAACGAATCAGACTAAAAATATATATGCTACATTTTTCTTCAGCTAATGTCAATGCACGTTCTAGCTGAGACACCATATGATCGCTTGAAAAAAATGATTGGTTCGTTGACTGAGAGGCGGGACTCAATTTCTTTTGCTCATTTTTCTAAAATACAACCTGAGCATAACGTGCGGTGAGGAGCTCTCTAAAATGATGGGAAAAGCATTTCGGTCTCTTGTATCTTCTTTCACCCCAATTTCTCCAAAGCAAATGGGTGTACCTTTGAAAAAAGCCCTTGAACCATCAATGTCGGTTGTCAAATGGTAAGTGCAAGGGCATTAAAGGTAAGGCCAGCTGTCGCACGGAAGTCATTTCATCCAGTGATTGCTCTTCATGATCATATAACCACGGAGCATAAGGCTGCTTTACAAGTGCAGGTGCACCATATGTCACAATCATGGTTTGATCATGATGTTGCCATATTTAATATGATAATAACCTTATATCCACATGCTAAACGTCAATAATGATCTATAATAGTTAAACATTTAGGTGCCACATTTCGAGTTACACACTATATGTGACACGCATTTTGAGTGGGAAGTCGCAGTGAGCCAAATGAAAGCAAAAAAATCTACGTTTTTGTGGGGTTTTTTCCGTGTTTTTAAAATCAAAAAGCCTTTCAAAGTGCCAATTTTATTACGCAATTCAAACAATAAATGTCATTTCGATGTTCTTTATTGTGGTGTGACAGAACTCTATAACTACCTTGGTTCAAACAGAAGAGTGGAACACACTTGAATCATTAAGTCTTTTCAATAGGAATTCACATGATTCCGGTTGGTCAAGCAAATTCTTTGTGCCGACTAACAAAAGCTGGTTAAAATTTTCAGAAAAAGTCAGAATTGCAAGAAAAAATTTAGAATTGTGGGATATAAACTCGCAATTGTAAAAATAAAGTTAAAAAAAAAAAAAAAAAAAAAAAAAAAAAAGTAAAAATTGCGAGATATAAATTCTCAATTTTGACTTTTTTCTCAAAATTGTGAACTTGCAATTTAGAATTAAAAACTTGCCATTGCGAGTTATAAAGTCCAGTTCTGAGTGGGAAAAAAATACTGATATTTTCTCAAAATTGTTAGTTTATCTATCACAATTCTGACTTAAAATTCAACCTAAACCTAAAATTCAAATATTTTTTCTCAGAATTGCGCGAGTTATAAAGTCAGAGTTGCGTAATATAAACTTGCAATTGTGAAAAAAAGTTAGAATTGCCAGATATAAATGCAGAATTCTGACTTTTTTCGCAGAATTGTGGGATATAAACTCGCAATTGCGAGTTATAAAGTCAGAGTTGTGGGATATAAACTCGTAATTGCGGGAAAAAGTCAGAATTGCCAGATACAAACAGGGAATTCTGACTTTTTTAATAACCTGAAATTCTATTGTATTCTATACAGGGCATAACACTCAAAACATGTTCCTGGGTTAAAATGTCTCTAAATGATGGCACAGGTCACATACAGCAAATTTATCTAACATTTCAAGTAGGGCTGCACGGTAAATCTAAATGAAATCGTAATCGCGATTAGGCAGAAGCTGCGATTGTCATGCGTATCTTTCAGTGAAGTACGGTTCTGTGATCAGCAGTAAATCTTCATCCGAAGGCGAGAGGGCGCTCTCGCTCTCATTATGAAGTGAGTTTGTAGTAAAAACATGTTATTAAATGTGGTATTTTCACATGCTTTCAGATGTACTACCTACACAGAGCCATAGTTTACTGAGAAGCTACGCAAATAGCTGTAATTATTGCGAGCAACTTCAATAATATCGTCTACGTTTTTTTTGCGTAACCTATAGGTGAACTACGGCTCTGTGTAGTAATTGCTGCTCCATCTGAAAGCAGGTGATGGAGATTTACTGCTAATTACAGAACCGGCTTTACTGACAAAATCCGCATGGAAATCGCGTTTGATTAATCTTGCAGCCATAATTTCAAGACTTCAAGACAAACTTCTTCAACTTGAAACCAGCATACAGGGCACTGCATCACTCCAATTATCCCCAACTCAAAGCGTCACCTCTTGTCCTCAATTCTCCCTTTGGCGCTCACCTTTGTCTCGGTTGCCGTGCCTACAAGCTGCATGGAGCGGGGGATGCGGAGGAGGAGGAGGATGAGGAGGTGGTGTCGGGCAAGAAGCGAGTCATTAGCAGCATTAGCGTTTTCATCCACTTTGTCGCTGCTGCGCGAAACAAACCCTTTTAGTATCCCGCACCACACCACCTCCACTTTACCACACAGAGTTCCGGCGTCGCTCTCCACTCCGGAGTCTGCGTGAAGGATGGAGCCGACCCAGTGTGTGCCCGACACAGATAACTTTATCTCCCGACACAGACATGCGCACCCATTGAAACGCTCAAATCCCAAGCCTGCCAAACACCTTGGCCCAGACATCTCCTTACTCTAACCGAAGCCACGCAAATGCAAGAGGTGAGACATCAATTTGGCCACTATGTGAATAACACTTGTGCGGGGATCGGGAATGGCTGCAGAGGCACCCAGTAGGCGCTACATGCCTCCCCCCGAACTCCACGAAACAAACTAATATGTCGTCCAAAGCGATGAGGCCAAGGGCACCATGTCTAATTTGATAAAGTCCACGAGGACAGGCAGAAGTCAATTCTGTAACTCCACATTTGCAACTATGTTTGAAACCCATAAGAACTTTGTTCATCTTCGGAAAACGAACCAAGATATTTTGATAATATCTGAGAGCTTTCTGACCCTGAATAGACTGCAATGCATCTGACACATACAAGGCCCAGAAAGGTAGTAAGGACATCATTAAAATAGTCCATGTGACATCAGTGGTTCAACTGTAATGTTATGAAGCTAAAAACGTAATTTTTGCACGCATAGAAAACAAAAATAAAGACTTTACTCAGCAATTTCTTCTCTTCCATGTTAGTTTTTGACGCACGTTCACGAGAGTATCATGACGCCTACGTGTGGTGCTGCTGACGCAGGAGCTGGAGACTACAAAATGTTTTCTCGTAGCTTCATAACATTACGGTTGAACCACTGATGTCACATAGACTATTTTATCAATGTCCTTATTACCTTTTTGGGCATTAAATATGTCAGTTGCATTGCTGTCTATGCAGGGTCAGAAAGCAAATATCTTAATTTGTGTGTAATTAATAACAGAGTTTTATTTTGAAAAATTTTGGTTTTTAGGATTACCCTAATTTGTGCTCACAATCATTAAACTAAACATAAATCATAAAAACTGCAAACAAGAATAAATGTATATATTTTTGTACGCGCTGTATTTGTTATTTTTAGTATCTTGAACTTTCCTGTTCAAGAAGCTTTTTGCAGCTCAGACAATAGATGATCATGGGCATTTAGTGCAATCAGACTGGTGCAGGTTAATTAATTCATTAATGTTTTACTTCTCTGTCATTAATTTCTGAAATAAATTTCCATACAAGGCTGTTTCTCATAAATTTTGCCTTTATATAATTGGGTATTGGCAACAAATAGGTAGTGATGTTTATAGACTATTAATGTACACAGAAAGTAGGTCTGTCATTTAAAGGAGTAGTTCACTTCCAGAACAAAAATGTACAAATAATGTACTCACCCCGTTGTCATCCAAGATGCATCACAGAGCTAGACAAGATGAGCATTTGAGGTTAAAAAGTATATATATATATATATATATATATATATATTTTTTTTTTTAGAAAATGACAGATAATTTAAAAAAACATTGAGGAATCACAATTTTGAATAGAAATATTGCGAAACATTAGAATTAGACACTTTGACAATATGCCAATGATGACAGTAAAGAGAAGAAAAGAACGATCCAACCGCATGTCGGTGCACGTGACTAACCGCTCATATCGCTAGGCGCATTCACACAGAATGCGCTTTTGTGTTGACAAAGATGTGGCGCAGTAAGTGGAATAGGAAAAAAATGCAAGAAGATGGGAGTGAACTTCTTTTCACTTGAGCGCTGCATTTTTAGAATGCCGTTTCATGCATGAGACGCTGCAAAAGATGTGACAGCAAGTCAAACATGTCCATATTTACACAGAAAAAACAATGGAAAAGCAGTGCAACTGTATACAAAACCCGTAAAGAACTACAACTGTATGTCTGATATTTCATGTTTGCATCATGATGACAGGCTGAAAGCTGCTGTTCATTATTTTTACAGAACATTTACAGTTAGTAATAGTCTACTTGTGTTATACCTTCAGTCATTTTGAATTTGAATTACCTTGACTTTTGAGATTTTTTCCAAAGCATTTTCCTCATATTATTTGTTAACATATAATATATATGACAAGTTTATACAAGATGTAGTTGTAGTTCATGCATCTTTTCTGCAAAGATATTTAACAAGTAATTTGATTAACATTTACGCATGTTGACTTTACGCATTAACTTTGTGTGGTGCGCTTTGAATAGAATTTTCTTTAACAAGAGCATTAATAAAGAAAAAGTTACTCGAATCATGTTACATTTAATGCCGACTAGTTCAAAGTCTCCTTAAAAAAAAGAATAATCAGCCCTAACAGTAGGATGCATGTCTTTATGTATTCCATTTTCTGTCACGTTTAAATAAAACAATTAAATGATAAAAATTATTACAACTTTTTTAAAGGAATATTCACAGAATTTCCTTCCACATATTAATTTTAACAGTTAACCTGTTTGTTTGCAAAAAAATAAGTACATCAATAAATAAAAGGATTTAATTTTCATTTGATGAAAAAATAAATAAATGTTTAATGCCTTCATTTGATTTTTACACAACTGAAACAAGAATTTCTGAAGGAAATAAAAAAGAGAGAGAGAAAAAGATTGTAGGCACTATTGTTCAAAATGTTGAAATTGAGAGCTTTGGACTTATTTTTTCCACTGTGTTTCAGTGTTTTTGTTTTTACACAGAGAGCAAAGTAGCGAAAAAAGGTACTGTAGTGTACCATCACTGAATTACCATACGAGTTCAAATGTGAACTGTACCCAAACCTAAAAATGTACTGCAGTCTCGTATTCTATTTTTTACCCTGTTATGAAAACATACGTGTATGTGATGTAAAGGTAATGTTAAATGAGTTGAGGAATTTCTACATTTCCATTGACTCAATACGATTCCATCAATTTCCATCGACTTCTACTGTAGAGTTAGGGTCAACTACAAAAACCCTGGAACACCCCAGTATAAACTGCAAAAAGACGTTAATAAAATAGCTTATGAACAACGTCACCTGATGTTACATTTACCTCAGGAAAGTCACACAAAGTGTGTAGCTTGTTATGAAAAATAAACTCTGTATTAGTGTAGTTAGTGTAGTGTCCTGTAATCGCAAAAATTGTAAACATACTATTATTATTATTAGTATTAAAGGGTTAATTTACCCAAAAATGAAAATTCTATCATTAATCACTCACCTGTTCTAAATCCGTATAACCTTCATTCATCTTCAGACCCTCTGTCACTATTTAAATTGTTATATTATTACCGTGTCATAAGAAGAAACAATAGTTATATAATTAGAAAACATTTCAAAACTTTTATTTAGAGAATAACCCTAACATCTGTTTATGGGTCAAAATGACTCAATATGCTACAGCAGGTCACAGGTAGCTGGTACGGATCGGGAACAGTTACAGACTCGCATACTGAATGCTATAAAGGCTCCCCGACTGTGAAAAACAACTAATATTTTGTTCCGAAGCAAGGGGGCCACAGGCGCCGTGTCTAATCTGCTGCTGAACCCAAGAAAAAAGGCAGAAGCCATTTCTGTGATGCTGACTGCCTAATGAAAACAAATCACAGGAAATAAACACTAGTCAATGAGTGATGCGCAATAACGCAGGCTGAAATATGCTAATGGAGGTATCAAAATATGTCTTGGGGTGAAATTTACAAATGAAAAGATGGAAATGGACACAAGCGCAGTCTTTCGTGCCATTAGTGGACAAACATACCCAAACATCTGCCACAAACACACATGCTTTCCACTGACCCTGACCTGCATTAGGTTCGCCTCGGGGTGAGACTTCAGCCTGGCTTGTTAGACGGGATGGGCCTTCCGGGCACTCATTACCAACCTAGAACCATGCTCCAGGACAGACGGAGAAGACATGGGAAGAAGCGAGGGAGAAAAAAAAGAAGGGGAGGAGTAGAAGAAAGTTGCTGGAAGGGGGGAAATGAAAAATAAGGGTTTGTTATGGTGGAGACAAGCTGCGGAGCAATGCATTTCAAAGCAAATATTTCTAGGCTCGCGCTGAGAGAGCGAGGGTGGTGAACGGTGCCCAGGGGGGCAGTGAAGCGGCACTCGCCTGATCTGATCTAACCGGAGATTAACCGTGGCTCTAATCCTCGCCACGGGCTGCGGCGGAGACGTGACGGGCCGCGCTCCGCCCTCGACAGGGCAAATGACAGTGCCGCATGATCTCGCTCTGATGAGCAAAAACTCATTAGGCCGTGCTGTAAACTTCACAACACTGCTTACCGCCCCTGCAAGCGACACTTAACCTCGCCCGCTCTGAGAAGTGAGCACATGCAATGGGGTATTCAAGCAGAGTGCACATTTGGGATGTCAACTCAACAGGAAGGGCTCCAAAACACGGTATGTGTACACTAGAAGACAGATATGTAAAAGATGGTTTCTTTTTTAAGCAATCAGCTAGCTACAAGTGCTGGGTAAACATGAAAAAAGGATACATGAAAAAAACATTCCATTAAGGAAACAAAAATGTTAAGCATTCATTTTAAGCATTAATTACTGCTCTAAAGTTTGTGGGTGGTAAGATTTTTAAAATGCTTTTGAAAGAAGTCTTTAGTGCTCACCAAGGCTGCATTTCATCAGAAAGAGTAAAAACAGAAATATTATTCGAATTTAAAATAACTTTCTATGTACTATATTTTTAACTGTAATGTGACGGCAAAGCTGAATTTTGAGTTTCACGTGATCCTTCAGAAATCATTCTAATATGCCGATTTGCTGCTTAATAAAAATGTCTTATTAAAATAAACATTGAAAACACTTGTGCTGCTTCATATTTTTGCTGAAACAATTTTTTTACACATAAAACCAAAACATTTTGATAATTTTCAGGATCCTCTGATAAATAGAAAGTTGACAAGAACAGCATTTTGAAGTACATATCTTTTGTTGCATTATAAATGTCTTTACTGTCACTTTTGATTAGCTTTTAATGCATAATAAGTGAAAAGAATTATTTTTAAAAAAAGTTCCTGACCCCAAACTACTGAATGGTATTATATACACTACCAGTCAAAAGTTTTTAAACAGCAAGATTTTTCATGTTTTTTAAAGAAGTCTCTTTTGCTCACTAAATCTGCATTTATTTGATTCAAAGTACAGCAAAAACAGCACAATTTCGAAATATTTTCACTATTTAAAATAATAGTTTTTTTATTTCACTATATTTTAAAGCTGAATTTTTAGCATCATTACTCCAGTCATATGATCCTTCAGAAATCATTCTAATATTCTGATTTGCTGCTCAAAACAAAAACATTTATTATTATTATTATGTTAAAAACAGTTAAGTAGGATTTTTTTCAGGTTTCTTTGATGAATAGAAGGTTCAGAAGAACAGCATTCATCAGAAATACAAATATTTTGTAAAATTATAAATCTCTTTATCATCATTTTTGATCTATTTATAGCATCCTAGCTAAATAAAAGTAATAATTACATATACTGACACCAAGCTTTTGAATAGTATAGTGTATAATGTTACAAAAGATTTTTATTTCAGTTAAATACTGATATAATAATAAAAATGTTTCTTGTACAGCAAATCAGCATATTAGAATGATTTCTGAAGGATCATGTGACACTGAAGACTGGAGTAATGATGCTGAAAATTAGATTTGATCACAGATTTAAATGACATTTTAAACTATGTTTAAATAGAAAACAGTTATTTTAAATAGTAAAAAATATTTCAAAATTTTACTGTTCTCGCTGTACTTTGGATCAAATAAATGCAGGCTGGGTGAGCAGAAGAAAGATTAAAATCGTCATTGACTTGTTTGTCAAAATTACTTCTAAATTTCTTTACAGTTTATCAAGAACAGAAACTACATTCAGTTAAAAGTGTGACTTTTACAAACAGTTGTGCTGCTTGCAGAAACAAATAATTTTTTTCACAGAAAACCAAAAACTTTGATAATTTTGCAGCTTCTTTGATAAACAGAATTAGCATTTTTGAAGCATAAATCTTTAGTTGGATTATAAATGTCTTTCCTGTCACTTTTGATTAGTTTTTAATGCACTTTTAATGCGTCCTTAGTGAAAATAATTAATTTATAAAAGTTACTGACACCAAACTTTTGAATGGTAGCATTTATAATGGACACATTACTTTTACATTTGTTAACAGTTTAGCAAGAACAAAAACTTCATCCAATTAAAAGTGTGAAGACATTGCATGTTTGTACTTACATGGATGACCTGAGTTTGAACCCAATTTGAGACAGACAGTGAATCAGTTGCTAATAGGGATAGCTTGTAATAGTCAACTTGTCATCCAACAACTGACTACTCGATTAGTGTATGTATTTAATATATGTTTTGTTTTTTTGTTTTTTGCACAGCAGAGCTTTAGCATTAGCATACTGAGCTTTAACATTTGGGCAGTTTGCATGGTAAACCCTCTCTGGGAAGCTGCATCTTTAAATTCATCATAAAACTACCACTGTATTCTGTTCCAATTTATACTGTCAACCTGTTTTTGAATGCAAAAGCACAGCTTACATTAATGCCCCCTAAGAAGCCAGATTGATGCGGATCTGGTGAACCCAAAACCAGCCTAATTATACAGCCCACTCTTAAGACCAATTAATCAACTAGTTGATTTCAAAAGTATGTAGGTCTCCATATCCCTACTTGCTAAGCAGCCACAAGAGACAAAACCAGCCTGCCAAAAAAGCAGTCCAACAGGATTAACAATTTTGGATATTCAGCAAATAGCCTATTTGTGGTTAATTCCTCAAATGTGGACAACTGAAATATAAAGACCGCAATTCATGTGCTTGGCAATGTTACTGGGCAGGTGCTTGATGATACAGGTTGTTAAGATTTAGACTGTACTGGCATGTGCCTGTGTCTCTTTTCCATGTTTAACTCCAGCTGTGTCAAGAAACCGTGTGCCAGACCAACCTGATTAATAAATTACTATATTTAAATAATCAATGGTACAAGAGAGGCAGCTATAGGATTCATGACAGCTCCCCATCAGCAATCCATCATTTTCTCTTCCTTTCAGTCACTTCTTGGCATGTCTGCACACTCCCCTGAAAAACCTTAAACTTGAATAGGCTGGTTTTAGCTGGTTTAATCTGGGTCCCCACAACCTCTTTAAACCAGCAATCACACAGTTAAAGATGCTGTTTTCATCAAATTCAGGAAAATGAAGAAGATAAAAAATAAAAATCACAGCCCCAGCGCATTAGGATGCCGGGCACGGCGCTTGACTGACGACATCCCTGAAAGCATTCATTTTTCTTCGTCCGCACGCTGTTAACTGTGGCACACACCTCTCCTCCCCTCCTCTGTCACAAACCTGAAATCAACTTAAAAATATATCACTCCTGCCACGGAGGTGAGGCCGTAATGCTCCGTTCATGTACAAAATACAAACTTACAAACAGCCTAAATGGATAATCCATTCTCAGTGCACCTCTGCCTGAAACCGAGTTAATCTACAAGATCATTTCCACAATGAATACTCAATTTTTCTGCCAGGAAATATGGGCTGCGGATTACCTCCGACAGCACAGAGCTGCAATCTTTAAGTCATACACAGTTTTATTTATGCATTTATCAGATAAAACCCCCACCCAGTTGGAGTCACTGAGCTCTCACATGCACAGAGGCGTCTTTGACAAGTCCCATACTGCCACCTTCTGGTGAAAAAAATGCTGCTATCTTACTCTGCAAGGCTGGAAAAGCAAAAAAAGCTTCCTTTGCAGATAGGAAGGAGCCAAGGCTGCATCCAATCATTATACATATACATACAAATACACATATTCATTCTTAAAGGGATAGTTCACCCAAAAATGAAAATTCATTAATTACACACCCTCACAAAAAAGCTATTTTTGATTAAATCCGAAAGTTTTCTGACCCTGCATAGACGGCAACGCAGCTACCACGTTCAAGGCCCAGAAAAGTAGTAAGGGCACCATTAAACTAGTCCAAGTGACATCAGTGGTTCAACTAGGGATGGGCGATATCTTATCGTATACCGGTAAAAATTTTCCCCACGATAATAACGATAAAGTCTAGTTGTTGACATATTTCAGTGTGCTACAGTGCAGAGTGACGTGCTGAAGGCGGACGTTAAACTAGCATGTCGCTAAATGAGGAGCTCCAGTCTGGGACTGGTTTGGTCAAAACTGTGCGGTGCGACGAAAAGCGGTCTGAGCCTGAATTATCGTCATTGATATTGTTATTGCAATAAATACCAGAAATTATTGTGATAAATTTAAACCCTTATCACCCATCTCTAGGTTCAACCTTAATTGTATAAAGCTACAAGTACATTTTTTGTGCGCAAAGAAAACAAAAACAATGACTTTTTTCAACCATTTCTGCTCTTCTGTGTCAATCTACGACACACGTTCAGGAGAATATCATGATGCATAGAACGTCCATCTCTTATGGTTCATTGTCTGTATATTCTGGTTCGAATAAGGCTGTGCAAAAAATTGCAAGTTATCCTCTTTGTCGAAACCTTCAATCATATTTATGAACACTGTTTTGTGTACAGCGTGCATCTTCTGCTTATAAACACGCAGAGCATCCCGGTTCTACATCAGAACTCCGGCTCCTGCCAAAATTTTGATAGTAGTGCGTATTTATAAAATACTGATTGATGATGATGAAATAATGACGATGATCACAAATGTTTATATGGGCCATTCTACAGAATTGGTCCAAACTGCTATGCCACAACCAAAAACACATTTAAAAAGCATTTTAGGATTAAAATCTTGTTTATTAAGATCCTTCTATTATCTATTGTAACCCACAATAATATTTAAAATATTAATAAGTTTAATATATATAAAATCATCTTTTATTGGGTACTTTTAATTGGGAAGTGGCTGTCCTGAACCATAACCCATAAAATTCAACTTATGAAAATGATATTGAAATAATTTTTGTATTTTTTCCATTATTGTTTTTAAAAGCATCTTTTTGATTCTTTTAAAAAAAGTGAAGTTCAAAAAACAATATTATATTATATTTTCTTTGTAAATTAAGAAACTTTATGTAAAAATATGTGTCTCGCATTTCTCATGTCACTACGGAAACACTGTGTGTTTTAGTCTATTGGCCCGAGGCTGATTTGAGCTAAACCCATACATTTATGATCAGGAAATACTCTCTGGTCCCCCTCTCTCATAGCTACAAGCTGTGAGTAGATAGGTCTCATAATTTTGAGGTAAATGTTTTTTAAAGGCTGTGTAACTTTAAGGAACGTCACCAGTGACAAAAGGAAATGCATAATCCTCATATCTGGAGGAAATAAACACAATTTTAGAACAGTTATGCATTTTTTTTTTTGTAATTTTGTACGTTTTAGTAGTGTTTTAATATGCAAGATAAAATTCTGTAATGTGATGTGGTCGCAACCAAAACATTACTGTCACGACCAATGTATGTGGGATGTTTTGTCAAAAATTAAGTATATCGAATTATCAACTCAAATGTTATGAGAGTTTTTGGTTCAATGTATATTCAAACTAACGAATCCTTTACTTTGAAATCAGTATAATCAACTTTTTGCCTTTTTTGAAAAAAGGATTTAAAATTCAACAAATCTCATAAATTACACTTGAAATATTCTTAAAAATGTAATTGTTATGGATTTACCTCTCAAAAAATTTAATTAAAAAAAGATATACATTTACCATCTAGATTTAAGCCAAATCTTAGTAAGTCAATATAGCCCTTTATTAAATTATTATTACTATTATCCAAAAAAATATTATTTTATTATCCAAAACTTTCTAAAAACACAATATGCAATAAGAATTAACTGCACAATTACTAGAAATGTGTACCCTGGATATTATACAATTTGCATACACACAAATTCTTTGGGAAAAATAAATTTTTTCAAGCCGTTTCCAACTCTGACTTCAGACCAATTCTGTGGAATGGCTCATGACACACAAGCAAAAAGTTCTTTAAATAATTCCATGCAAATCTTAGTCATTGGTCTAACCAGCCAGTATGTTCTGACTGGCTGTAATTGTGTAGTGTCACACAGCATTTTCACTTTTAGTGTGGACTGACAAATTACTTGATGCTGGAAATGTATCGTGTCGCGCCTGGTTAGGACACGGTGTAAAGCTCAGTTGAATTTGTTCTAGATCATTAAACATGATTTTATGGCGCCTCGGAAGCCTGTCTGCTGAGGTACTTTCATACAAAAACGCTGTCTGTTCAGTAACAGACTGAATGTAGGACTCCAAACTCTCCACATTTCTGATCTCTCACTTTTCAAACAAACCTAATTCTACTGATTAACCCATTAGCAGATGCTCTGTGAGTTAAATTACATGCATCACATAAGGGGGACATACAAAATGTGCAGTATTAGGGACCACCAGATCCAAAATTTAGAAGTAGTGCCCAATGATAATGACACATAAATGGGCTTGACTGCACAAAAACTGTGTAAATGTGATTGGAAAATCCAAATGTTGGTAGCAGACTGTAATGTTCATGAATACTACAGAAAAACAGCAAAATGGATACACAGTGAGGTTGAAAGCACTAACGGAGAAGACAAAACACACAGCATGACAAAGTATCATAATGCATTCATGTGGGACAGGGGTTGAGGTAACAGCTGGCGTTATCTCATTGACTTCTTCAGTGTCAACCTGGAACACAATGAAAAGACGCATCTTGTTACAGCAAAAAACAGCACAAAACGCATAACGACAGTTCGTCGCAGCAGTAAACATTTAAATATGTATGTGTAAATGTAATTAACCCTGACAAACACGCAAAGACTCATTATACCAGCTGCTACAGAAACCTCTGCCTGCTATGTACTGTTATACTGGTGCATATAAATGATGGTAGTTAAATATAATTCTTGCTTGTGCTCACTTAGTGGAAAACAGGTGGGAAAGAGTATTTTACTTTTACATATTATCGTAATATGTAAAAGTGAAATACTCCTTTCCACCTGTAATCTAATCTAATCTAATTGGCTACAATGGCTGTTTGGAAGAATATTTTAAGGAAAAAAAAAAAATAGTACAATGCCAGTCAAAAGATTTTTCATGTTTTTTGAAGAAGTCTCTTCTGCTCACCAAGCCTGCATTTATATTTGAATTTCTATATTTTATTTTAATATAAAATATTTTATTTTAAATATATTCTATTTGAATATATTTAAAAAATTAATTGTAATTTATTCCTGTGATCAAAGCTAAATTTTCAGGTCATTACTCCAGTCTTCAGTGTCACACAATCTTTCAGAAATCACTCTAATATGCTGATTTGCTGTTCAAAACATTATTATTATTATTATCATCAATATTTAAAAGTTGAGTAGTTGATCAGCATTTATGTGAAATAATAATAAAAAAAACTTCTGTAAAATACTTACTGTAATATTTTTATACGCTATACCATTTAAAAGCTTGGAGTCAGTATTTTTGGGGGGGTATTTTGTGATTTTATTTAACAAAGATGCTTTAAACTGAACAAAAGTGATGATAAAGACATTTATAATGTTCCAAATGATTTCTATTTAAGATAAATGATGTTCTTCCAAACTTTCTATTTATCAAAGTAAAAATATTTCAAAATTGTACTGTTTTTGCTGTACTTTAGATCAAATAAATGCAGGCTTGGTGAGCAGAAGAAACTTCTTTTAAGAAACATAAAAAATTTACTGCTCAAAAACTTTTGACTGCTACTGTATATTCTTTTAAATAGTAAAATACAAACTGAATTTTGCTCAAAAAGGCTAAAAAAATGTGACTGCCAACCATTTAAAAAGGACACCCATATAAAAAAAAAACTACACTGTGAGTAAGTACAGATGGGTGGACTAGAAAATAACAGCTAACACATTTCTAACAAACTGATCGAAAGTCTGAGACTGAGCGTAACGGTGCTGGTCACGATTAGTTTGGATTCAGTGCAGTAAACACCATTTAAGTGGAGTTTATACCAGTTAGTCTTCCTATAGAAGCAGGGGCTGAAGTCTCTCCAGGAGAAGCCATAGAAACAAACTCCAAAGCAACACAAACAGCAGCAAGCAAATTTGTATGCTACCAACGTTTGAGTTTTCCATTCACGTTCACAAATTTCTACAGAATCATGCCCGTGAAATCAAATCATGGCTGTGTCAAAGTATGTACACAGAAACAATACCCTGAGGTGATATCATGCACATTACCATAACATTAGTGCGACTTACGTAATGCTACTACACAAAAAAATGTTTTGTGACTTGTGTATAAAGTTCTGCCCAGGATGACTTTATCTTAAAGGGATAGTTCACTCAAAAATTTAAATTCTGTCATTAATTACTCACGCTTATGTTGTTCCAAACCCAGAAGACCTTCGGTCATCTTTGGAACACAAATTAAGATATTTTAGATGAAATCCGGGAGCTTTCTGACTCTAGTAATAGTAAGATCGACAGAACGACAGAACAATAGATCGAAAGATAGAACGATAGACTGAACAAGAGAAAGATAGACCAAACAATAGAATGAAAGACAGACAGACAACGATAGAATGACGATAGATAGATAGATAGATAGATAGAACGACAGACAGAAAGAACAACAAATAGAACGATAGACAGACAGAACGTTAGAACAATAGATAGAACGAACAATAGAACGAACAATAGAATGATAGATAGATCGATAGAATGATAGATAGATAGATAGATAGATAGATAGATAGATAGAAAGAACAACAGATAGATAGAACGATGGAATGATAGAAAGAACGATAGAAACAACGATAGAAAGAACGATGATAGATAGATAGATAGATAGATAGATAGATAGATAGATAGATAGATAGATAGATAGATAGATAGATAGATAGATAGATAGATAGATAGATGGAATGCTAAACAATAGAATGGTAAAGAGAGATAGCAAGACAGACAAATAGATAGAACGACAGACAGAAAGAACGACAAATACAATGATAGACAGACAGAACGTTAGAACGATAGATAGAACGAATGATAGAACGACAGATAGAATGATAGAATGATGGATAGATAGATAGATAGATAGATAGATAGACAGATAGATAGATAAAACAATAGAATGGTAAAGAGAGATAGCAAGACAGACAGATAGATAGAATGAAAGATAGAATGATAGATAGAACAATAGAACGATAAATAGAACGATAGATAGATAGATAGATAGATAGATAGATAGATAGATAGATAGATAGATAGATAGATAGATAGATAGATAGATAGGTAGACAGCTAGATAGATAAAACAATAGAATGGTAAAGAGACATAGCAAGACAGACAGATAGATAGAATGATAGATTCAACGATAGAACGATAAATAGAACGATAGATAGAACGATAGATAGATAGATAGATAGATAGATAGATAGATAGATAGATAGATAGATAGATAGATAGATGAACCAAATGATAGAAAGATAGATTTTATGAAGCTATTTGTGAAAGAAAAGAAAACAAAAATAATGACTTTATTCAACAATTTCTTTTCTTCCATGTCAGTCTAAAAACATACTTTACAAAATGTACAAAAATAAAAACATTCATTAACATGGATTCGATAAATATGCAGAGCTGAATCTAATGTTCTATTTATGGTCTGTTTGAGACTCTGAAAATGGAAGGTCACAGACAAAGCTTATCTTGGCTGGGACGGTCTGTTTGTATTACGCTCTTTAGGTGTTCCACCCTCCTGTTTCAGTCTCTCCAAAGCAAACCTGCACTCCTCCATCAGATAAGACTCAATCCAACCACCTGAAAGACTTCTGCTCTGTTTGAGGCAGTCAAACACCAGGTAAAAATAGAGTGAAGTGACGGAAGTCACCTCAGGTCACCGGCAGATTTTCAATAGTGGACAAAAATGAAAACGCCCATGGAAAAAAAAAAAAAAAAAAAAAAAAAAAACTCACAAGGAGGTAAAGAAATGCGGCCGACTCAAACTCACCTAGTAATAAATAAAGCAATTGCCTCCCAGGAAAAACAAGCAGAGGAGTCACGACTGCTCATTAAAAAGTGAATTTACACCTTTCCGCAGTCTGTACAGTTCAAGGACCCTTGCTTTGCATATGAAGGGTGTTTAAATATCCATTAGACCTAATAATTTGTCAGGCACAGCCCTACAGGCTAAAGACAGAGAGAAAAACATGCTGTGATGGGAAGGGTGGGAGAGGGTCACCCAAACACATATTGTCATATGTACACACCCTGTAGCAGAGGAAGAGAATAAATTAACCGCGAGGCAGTGTCAGAGTCACTGAGTTAATGTATACTTGGAAAAGCAATGCACTACGCTTGAGGCGTATTCTCATTTAGAATTAGTACTAACTCAACTCTTCTCGTTAAATGCATCGCAATTCATTACAGTCAGTTGCGGATTCAAAGGTGCTTGTGTTGTCCCCTCTAACACTTTCAAAACAGAATCAAATATTCAAATATATATTTTTAATTCCAAGTCTGCACCATATTTAGGGGCAGACAGTTTGCTCAAAATCTTATATCACAGCATGAATAATTTTATATCACAGTAACTGAACAGTGTGCATTTTTATTAGACCAACAGTCAGACAGACAGACAGACAGAAAGCTAGATAGACAGAATGCTAGATAGAACGACAGACAGAACAGTAAAACAATAGTAAGATCAACAGAATGATAGAACAATAGATAGAACGATCGAAAGATAGAACGACAGAACAACAGATAGGACAATAGATAGAAGGACAGAATGATAGAACGACAGATAGAACACTAGATAGACAGAATGCTAGATAGAATGATAGACAGAATGACAGATAGAACGGTAAAGCAATAGTAAGTTAGAACAATAAACGATAGACAGACAGACAGATAGACAGATATATAGATAGAATGATAGAAAGATAGACTGAACAAGAGAAAGATAGACCAAACTATAGAACAAAAGACAACGATAGAAAGAACGAAAGAACGAAAGAATGACAGAACAATAGATAGATAGATAGACAGATAGATAGATAGATAGATAGATAGATAGATAGATAGATAGATAGATAGATACAACGATGGAATGATAGAAAGAACGATAGAAAGAACAATGATAGATAGATAGATAGATAGATAGATAGATAGATAGATAGATAGATAGATAGATAGATAGATAGATAGATAGATAGATAGATACATAGAACAACGGAATGATAGAATAATACACAGAACGATAGATAAACAGAATGATAGAAAGATAGAACAATCGATAGAATGATCTATAAAACAATAGAATGTTAGAGAGATAAAATGATAGAAAGATAGAATGATAGAATGACAGAACAATAGATAGATAGATAGAGACAAACTGAATGATAAAAAGTTAGACCGATAGAACAAAAGACAGAAAGAACGACAGAATGATAGATAGATAGATAGATAGAGATAGATAGATAGATAGACAGATAGAACGACAGACAGACAGAACGATAGAACGATGGAATGATAGAAAGAACGATAGAAAGAACAATAGAAAGAACGATAGAAAGAACGATAGAAAGAACGACAGAAAGAATGATGATAGATAGATAGATAGATAGATAGATAGATAGACAGATAGATAGAACAACAGAATGATAGATAGAACAATACAATGATAGATAGAACAATACACAGAAAGATAGACAGAATGATAGAAAGATAGAACAATTGATAGAATGATCTATAAAACAATAGAATGGTAGAGAGATAAAATGATAGAAAGATAGAATGATAAATAGAACAATAGACAGATAGACAGATAGATAGATAGAATGATAAAAAGATGGACCGAACGATAGAAAGATAGAATGATAGAACAAAAGACAGACAGAACGACAGATAGACAGAACAGGAGAACGACAGAACGATAGATAGTCAGAGCGATAGAAAGATAGACTGAATGATAAAAAGATAGAACGACAGAAAGATACATAATAATAATTATAATCATAGTGCATAGCCATGTATGCATATTTTATTCCAGCGACTAAAACACTTTAATATCTCATTTTAAACCTCACTGACGTACACCAAAAAGCAAGATTACTCAGATGGCAGATGTATTATAAATGGGCCCCGTGCTGGTGTTTGTTTTGTTTTTGTTGTTGTTTTTATTTTTGGATCAAATTTTTAATATCATGCCATCTCACAGTATAAACAGTATAACACAATATTTTCTAGCATTTTAGTATATACGGTCATATCACTCTAGCCCTATTTTGGTGGCCCACAAAACAACACCCTACCCTAGTCAATTTTGGGTCCTTTGCTGCCTCCATTTCTGAGCCTCTACAGCCCATTACACTTTTAATAATGCAACCCTACCTCATTCTCCCTCCCATGATGCACAGCCCATCTCACCGACTACACCTGTGATCTCACAGGCCGTAAAAGCAAATAAACAACTGGCAGTCTCTCACTCTATGCTGAAACCACACCATTCTCATTCTCACTTCTCTCCAGACTGAGCCTGATGAGGCGTTCTGGCTAGCAGTCTCTGGAGAAGCCCTATAAAAGCTGAGCCTCAAACCTTTGCTCCAATACAGGTTTCTGTTGAATTACACCGCAATTTACTTCACCGTTTACTAGCGGGACTATCGACGATGACGTTTTTCTGCCTTAGTGATCACTGACGAGCTGGCAGGTAGTAAACGGAGGCTGGCAGGCCAGATACAGCAGTGTGATAAAATACAAAAGCTTACACTCCGAGAGGAGTTTAATGTGTGACAAAATGCAAGGACGAGCAGTAAAAGTGAAACTTTCCCTGGTGTAATTGAAATAAACGTAGCTTAATGTTGATTTTGTGTGCATAATTGCATAAAAACAACAGTAAATAAAATAATACATCAGAATTTTATAGCTGGTTAAACACCTATTTGAATAATAGCATTATCTTACATTTGTAAACTTTGGCTAACTGGAGAATAGTGCAATGGCAGATTAGTATTAAAAATACAGGCTACAAACAGCAGGTTCAGTGGTTCAAATCTTTTCATGATGGGTAATACATCTACTTATTTACCTCACTATTTTCTCTGTTTACACATACTGAAAAACCTAAGAAGGACTAAGGATATAAAAATAAACAAGCAAAAGAAACCTGCACAGTAAAAGTGTGTTTCTAATCAAGTGATTGCTTATAAAATCAGAAAGTTGTTGACATAGTCTTATCAGGCACAATTTAAGGCAGAACGATCTAAATTGCATTTGGAATAGCAGGATCACTATCTAGCAGCGAACACATTTATAATGTTTCCAGGAATCTTATTTTGTGTATGCTCTCTATCTGCACTCCATCAGTACTTAATGTAGCACATCTCAACATCCACGTCACTAAATCATTCGCTTTCTCCTCAAAGCTGCGTATAATGATTTCAATATTTCTTCAGGAAGGCGAAAATATATTCAGTAAAGATTTCATTTTTGAGAAAGTCAACTGGGTGGCAGCAGTTCTGCTGGGTATTACTTAGTGCACTGATACAATGAGAACCAAAATGAAGCTAAATTTGATCTGTAGGTAAAACAATAGCAACAGTAAATGACAGCAGATGGCCTAAACTCTAACTCAAATGTCATTTAGAAAATTATTCCTGTCTGAAGAGTGCTAACAAATGATTAAGGCAATGAGCACAACTTCAGTCCCTTACCTTCATCAAAGTCAGCATCATCTTCTGTGTGTTGGGGGAAAGGGAAGCAGTTGGTGATCTCCAGCCTGTCCTCCACCACCAGTCCCAGCAGCACCCCCTGCACCACCTCACTGCCTTGACCTTCCTCCTGGTAATGCTTGATGATCTTCATCACCACCTGAAACAAAAACACAAGCTTAAAGATCAGCTAACACTCACACTTAACTGACTTTCTGTTTTTCCATGACTTTCAGAAACTTTTGATCTAAAGGCTTAGGCTTAACCCAAAACTAACTTTTAAATGGTGTTTACATATAAATGTGTCTTAGCAGAGTGTGGATACAACCACCCTTCAATGATAAAAATCAATTCATTCATTTTATTTTAATCCCCAAAATACCTAAACAGTCTCAATTATCAAGCCGTTTTGATTTTCGGAGCAGTATGATGTCATACAGCTCAAGCCCCGCCCACAACCACTGTGCAGGTGTATTGTAGTTGGATGTAAAAGTGAACATTTTCTCACGACATCAGAGCCACTGAAGATGCAATGGATTAGTTTATCTAATTTTGATAGTAACGTGCCACCGAAATACAGAAAAAAAAAACAGAAGAGAGGGGCGGAGTGAGCAGAGCTCATTATCATTTAAAGAGACATGCAATGAGACGGGTCGCTGAACAGAGCCGTTTTTGAATAAGGTAAAAAGGGTGTTATTTGACACGACCATTGAGGAATTTTAGAAGTATTTTGCAGACATTTCACAAAGACCCAAAAGAATCATACCAACTTCTGGAAAAAGGGCATCTGATTGAAATGCTTAAAATATACTGTGGCGGGACGAGCAAATGACAGACACAATGGGTGTGACATCAGGCCTCAGAGAGGCTTTGATTAAAAAGTAAAATAACCAAAAGTGTCCAAAAAGGTGTAAATAAAGTGTCCAAAAGGGACGGCAGCTTCCTTCAGCGGCTACAACCTCCTTGGCTCATGGCACTTCTGGGGGGATTCAACGGCCCGGCATCCTCGCTTGTTAGCACAGTCTAACGGGTGTGGTACTCGTCTGGACCGCGAGTCTGGCAGCTCGTTGCTTCTGACGGTGCTCGATCCTCTCAACACTCCCTTCCTGGACCCACGAGGACACCAGTGTGCATGCACGAGGAAGAGACCGGTCTCCCGAGGAGAGGCGCGCTCAGCATTTCAACCACTGCAGTGATGAGGCTTCATTGACATCAGGTGCGCCTCATCACACGCCGCCAGACCTGGCTGTTTCGGTGCCCCTCCTCTCTCACACGCCCACTCCTGTCGGGAGCCTGGTGAAGGGCGGTGATTAAGGGACAGGGAGATGCTGATAAGTAGGGGGAGGCAGTCAACTCGTCACAATACAAATATAAATTGCATTCATTTACAAATTTCCTTAGGAAATTAAAACTGACCCGACAAGATTCCATGCGATGCAACAGCGTGACGTGAAATATCACAGCCATTCAGAAGTGCACTGCACTCCCAACGAAATGGACAAGTTTATAATCTAATCTATAAATATTAAACCTTTTTAACATTGTTAAAACTACATACTGAGTGACTGATATCATCTTTGTCATGGAAAACACTGGTTGGTTTGCACTGAGTTTGCAGTTTTAAGGTACATCTTTGCTTTCATTTACTTCCAAGATCTGAGGTAAACTATCTGTTGTTGCTTTCAGTATGGCTATAAATATCACACAGTATGATACTGGAACTCACATTAAACACTTTTAACACTGAATAAAGCACATAATTAGTACCTAAGATTATAATTGTCATAGCTAGTAATTGTTGTTCCAGCTGCGATGATGCAGAAATAGAAACCATTTCTAAAATAGAAATTTCGTGTGTCACAGACACAGCTAGTTAGAACAAAAAATCCAATTAACACGGAAAAGATATTTTAAAAATGCAAAATGTTCCCAAAATTACTTAAGCAACCATTTTTTTTAAATTGATTTTTTTTAACGAATTTATTTATTTATTTTTCAATTAATTAATTTGGCGTCAGTATGATTTTTTAAAAGAAATGTAATACTTTTATTCAGCAAAGATGCATTAAATTGATCAAGTGTCATTAAAGACATTTAGAATATTACAAAATATTTCTATTTCCTATAAATGCTGTTTAACTTTTTCCATTCATTGTCAGCACCGATAGCCTCATATGCAGCGTGCCGACATAAAGCGCCTTTGTGCTTCAGGCGTCCCGAGTTCGAGACCTGGCTCGCAGACCTTTCCCAGTCACACCTCCCTCTCTCTCCCACTTCTCTTCCTGTCTGCAATACTGTCCTAGGCTAATAAAAGGCAAAAACACCAAAACCTTTTCTATTTATCAAAAATTCTTGAAAAAAGTATCACCCCATAAAAACATTAAACAGCAAAAACTGTTTTTCAACATTAAAAAGAACTCAAGAAACATTAAGAAGGATCATGTGACATTGAAGACTGGAGTAATATCTGCTTCAAATTCTTTTTTTTTTAATGGTTAGGAGAGTAACCCAATTGTAATTGTAACCCAATTCTGAGTATGGGACACCATACTTGGCCATAGGGCTGGGCGATTTTGCCTAAAAAAAAAATCTTCGATTTTTTAAAGAAAAATTCGAGTTTCGATTCGATTTTCGATTTTTTTTTTTTTCAATGCACTTAAAAAATGACTGCAGACATCAGATATAGTGTCAAAAGTGCAACTTTATTGCTATGATTGTCCTCAAGAGTTAAAATGCGTAGAATCCCAAAACAAAAAGTAAATGAGGCTGTCATTCAACAATTTCAAGCTTTAACCCAGGTTTAAGCAAAAGTGCAACAACTTCACAGTAGCTTAAATTTTCTGTTCAAGAAATCAGATAATTACAAATTTTGTAACATATAACATTACAATTAAAAAAATAAACTCTTCTCAGTATAGTGTGAATATAAAAAATGAAACATGCCTGTGGCAGACATATAGCCTGCTCAAAGAGTAAACAATTGTAAACTTTTATCTAGAACAACAAAACACGTGCTTGTTAGATCTCTGAAACATTATGCTCATTCTAAACATTTTTTGCAAGAAAGATGAGCCTGTCCACAACCTCTGGCTTAAGGCAGGCCCGGTTGCAGGTAACTATTCCCCCACCCACACTAAATACCCTCTCTGAGGGGGCACTAGTGGCTGGAATAGAAAGATATTTTTTAGCCAGTAAGCTTAGCCTTGGAAAGTTGGGCTGATGCAGCTTCCACCATTCGAGAGGATCTGTGTCTGGCTCTATGTCTGTATTGTACAGGTGAGGCAGCGCTACATCGGCGAAATACTTGCGACTGGGGACAACGTACCTCGCATCTAATACTTTCAGCATGTGATTAAAGCCTCGCTTTTCGACAGAATAAATTGGCAGCATGTCTGTGGCAATATAAAACGTGATCGCCTCTGTAATCGCTTTCCATCGCGCTCCGTTCTTATCATAAGGCACACAGTTTGTAAAGCTCTCAGGAAGTGTAGTTTGCTTTTTAGCAGGTGTGCTAGAGGAGCCGTTTTCGCTGCGGAGCCGGTTGCACTTCTCCCATTCTTCGGGATGTTTATTCCTCAGGTGCTGGAAAAGATTTGTTGTACTGCTGCTTCCAGTAGCAACAGCTTTGAAACATATTTTGCAGCAAGGCTTCGTCTGTGTTTTGTCTGCTGCATCAAAACCAAACCAGTTCCAAATTACGGAGTTACCTGTACCTTTCTTTGGAAGTAATTCTCTGCTACACGCTGCCATGTTGTTTTGACTGTGTTACGCGGGGCGGGGGCTGGGCCTGGCTCATATCGCGCTACGGTAACGCACAAGGACGAAACGCGGAAAAGTCCGAAAAAACTATTGTGGCAAAAAAACTCGAGTTTGCAAAATAAAAATCGTTTTAAACTACAAAATCGATAAATCGATTAAATCGATTTTTTGCCCAGCCCTACTTGGCCACATGCCACATCCTTTCTTTTCCTAAAATAAGCTTAGCCTTGGTGAACATAAAAGACTTCTTTCAAAAGCACGAAAATAAATAAATAAATAACTTCTAGGTGGGGTGCTTAAATATGTGTGTATAGTCTGAATAGGTATATAGTCTGAATAGTCCATCAGAAAATATGGTCTGGAATTATAAATTATAGGGTGGACAGTCTCTGGATATTCCTGGAAAGGTGATGAAAGGAATTTGGTAGCAAGTGGATTTGGGACAAAATAGGGCTTAATCTTTAATCCGTAAACTTTAATACAGATCATAACCATTTGGAATTAGAAATGTCCCCTATAGATAACAGATGAGGACAGATAGAGAATGGGAAAATCCGAGGAGACACGGGAGTGGGGCAGCGGTAATAACAGTGGATGAAATACCACAGGTGAAGAGTAAAGCATCCCACACGGCAGCGATAAGCTCAATGGCAGAGCGAAGCTCCGCGTTTTTATAGAAAAATCTAATTCATCTTCAGCCGAGCAGAGCAGGGGCTCGAATCTGTCGACAAAGCAGTATCGATCCTTGGGTCCAGGAGGCTTGGCATCTAACACAATAATAGATTTTCAATTGTGACCAACAGCAAGCACAACCAAATTTAAATCCTAACAGCAAAAAAAAAATTCCTATGTTAAAGCCTCAAAAGGTTTCAAATAAAAATAGGTGAGATGTACACTGATAAACTTGTGCACTGTATTCATTGGAGCAGTCCCGAAAGGTCAGTGGGGCACAAAGAATAGACATGGTTAACAAGATCTTGGTTCAGAAACCTCTGACATAGGTCCGTGCTTAAATCTCCCAATGCTTAACCAGGATTAAGGAACCAATGTGGGAGAAAAAAAAAAAAAAAAATCAATACAACACACCATCCATTCATCTTCAAAGCCTGATCCTCATCCAGAGCTTGTGCTTGGAAGCAATTTCTATAAGAGTTAAAAAGACTTTTACAACCAGAATCCAGAGTTCTCATAGTGGAAGATCTAAAACACCCTCCTGCCATTCACAAGGTAGGTCCAAAATGTCTTAGACATTCACATTTCCAGAAATAAAATAAATAAAATAAAATAAAATAAAACAGCAGGAGCCTGAGCTTTCTTAACTATAAGTACATTTATAAAATAGACATTTACATGAAATTATGCATTTCTTCTCCATTATTTGGTCACTTTAGCACTTAAATTACTCAGTGCTACTCACTTTCTTCTCCAGGGGGTCCAGAAGAAAAGCTGTCAGACCCTGCTAGAGTTGACAAATCTGTCCAACTATTTTATTAGGGAAATTGACTATCTTCACAGTTCTAATTTTACTTACAGAATGTACATAATCATTAGAACCTCAAAAACCTGGCAGCAAACATTCATGCCCATAATGGCCTAACTGAGAGGCAGAGGTATGACTGATCGTAAGCTGGCAGGGATCTAGAATTCCTGGTTGTCAGTTGATGGCTGTATTGGTGGCTTGCCATCTGATTATCAATAAAACTGACAGCTTCCGAATAAGCAAGCACTTAGGCCATTAGGCAAGACTCCAGCAGGCCAAAGAGCAAGTAGTAGCTTTAGTCACATTAGGCAGGCCTCCTGTGCATTCAGTGACAGTCAGGACCCACTTCTACTCTACTAAAGTGAGACGCCACAGGTTATGAACTATTTTTTGATATTATGATGTCAAAACAAAATTTTTAAAAATGTATTAAAGGAGAAGTTCACTTCCAGAACAAAAATTTACAGATAATTTACTCACCGCCGTGTCATTCAAGATGTTAGCGTCTTTCTTTCTTCATTCGTAAAGAAATTATGTTGCTTGAGGAAAACATAACATTTTTCTTCCTTGAACTTCCAAAATGCAGTTTAAATGCAGCTTCAAATGGACCTCAACAATCTCGGCCGAGGAAGAAGGGTCTTATCTAGTGAAACGATCAGTCATTTTTGAAACAAATTGACGATTTATATACTTTTTAACCTCAAATGCTCATCTTGTCTTGTCTCTGCGATGCGCATGTGTAGTCCGTGTAATCTGGCTCAATAGGTTAGGTCGAAAAACTACATCCCTACATCGCTGTTTTACCTTTTTTTTGTAAAGGGCATTTGATGTTCTTTGCATGTTCACTTTGTAAACACTGGGTCGGTACTTCTGCAGCGATGTAGGACAATTTTGAAGTTTGACAAGACAAGCATTTGAGGTTAAAAAGTATATAAATTGTCAATTTGTTTAGAAAATGACCGATCATTTTGTTAGATAAGACCCTTCTTCCTTGGCTGGGATCATTAGAGCCTTTTGAAGGTGCATTTTAAACTGTATTTTGGAAGTTCAAACTTTGGGGCACCATTTAAGTCCACTATATGGAGATAATTCCTGCATTTTTTCCTCAAGAAACATAGTTTCTTATTGACTGAAGAACGAAAGACACAAACATGAACTTGGATGACAAGGGGCTGAGTAAATTATCTGTAAATTTTTGTTCTGGAAGTAAACTTCTCCTTTAATGAACAATTTCATCAGTAATTTTGTTGATTTCACACTAGTGACAATATTCACAGCTAGTTAATAGCCTTTGCTGTTGGCAAAAATATGACAAGACGACAATGCAAGATATTAACGAAATGTTTCTTAAGGACAAAAATATGAAAACAATTAGCGCTGGGTTTTGACACCAATTTCACAATTCAATTAGATTCTGATTTACAATCTTGCGATTCGACTCGATTTTCGGTTCCAGTATTTTAAATATGTACATATAAATATACAAATATACATTAGTTAGTTGGTACTAAATTACTAAAATACTGAAGGTTAAAATAACTGATTTGAATATAAATGCTTAAACAATAAATTTACAGTTATATAATTCTACTCCAATTAGTTTTTCGAAACATTAAATGGGGATTGTTTACATAAAAATAAATAAAACTTCTAAGAACCGTTAAAAATAGGTCTTTAATTAATGTACGTTATATGGTGCATATATTAAGCAAAATGCTCCTTTCTAGAGTTAATTTTTCTAGCTGACTAACAAGTTTATGGTCACCGAACATGTTGCATCGCATGGAATCTTCCCGGGTCAATTTTAATTTCCTAAGGAAATTTGTAAAATCAAGAAATCAATATGTTTTACCCAGCCCCAAAAACAATATGACTGCTTTAAATAACCCAACTAAAACCAATGTCTAGGACTGAGCCACTGGAATTGCAAGGTTGAAACTGAGCAGTGAATAAATCTGACATTGTGGAAAAAAAACTGACCGTAACATATTAAATTATGAATGGACAATAAATTTATTTTTAAAATTAAAGCATAAAGAATTTACAATATTGTATTCTAATAGTGTACTTATGTTTTTAATGGAGCAAGTTTATGTTACATGTTTGCAATAATACCTAAATATTAGAATATTTACAAACTAAATAAATAATTAACAATGACATGGATAATAACATGGATGTGCAACCTACAGAAGCAGTAAATATCTGTGCTTGTAAACCAAAAGGTTACAGAATCACCACAGTGGCAAAGCACGAACCTTTGTTTAATAATAATAATAATTTAATAGATTGCTCCAATCTAGTTGATATTAGATAACGGTACACTGTAGTGCCTGCTAAATGACAAAGTGGAATGTAAAATAGGATGTTTGAACACTAAAGGGCATATTTTCAACCAGTCTGAAAAAAAGATTAAAAAACACAGCAAAGAAACAGCCAAAGTGGAAGACAAAAAGTTCACACAGAAACATGTACGCCTGGATGTGTCAAGTTTCAACAAAGCCCTTGCTCATTGTCTTAGTGGGACAAGGTGACTGGGAGAGCTACAGAGCAAGTGGCATTCACAGGTCGAAAAGAGAGTGATTTCTAACACAAGCCGAAGTCACCAGGGATCCAGAGTGAGAATGAGGCAGGCATTGAGTGCTAGTCCCTGTAGTCCATCTGTCAAGCACGTTGAAACTCAGACACCGCAAAGTCACGAGGAAGAGAAGCAAGAGTCTTCGGCAAGGTGCACACCAATCAGCTTCTCCGAAAAACTGGACGTATGACCTCGGGTGAGGTTTCAGCAGATGAACATCTACTTTGTCTCAGAACTAAGAGTGTAGAAGCGACTTAAAAGCTGCTGTAAAAGATGCTTAAAACTTTAAAGTGACATAAACTGAGTTTTTAGCTATGAAACAGCGACAAAATGTCTTTTGGACACCATTGAAAAAAAGCTTTCAATCTGAGTGGCGGTAGTCTCCTGTTGGCACCTTGACCTTAGCTGGGAAATGGCACAGTGGGCAATTGTAAGGAACGCTCAAGGACAAACACAAAATCCAGATTCGTTTTACTTCCTGTTGCTAGCCAGAGTCTTATTGTGCGCCCTCTGAACCAACTCAGCCATCAATCTTTTACGCTTGCTGTAGAAGTGCTCTAGGTTTACGGCGAATCAAGTTCTTCGCACAGCCTGTTAATCTGCACTTCACAGCCCGCCGTCACTGTGCTATCGCCTCACAGAGGGCCCTCAAGGGCCGTATATAAGCTCCACTCGCACTCACCTTCTGTCACGATCTGAAGCCACCAAAAGGTTGTTGAGAGAGTGAATTACTGTGTCTACATCTTTTAAAGACACGTAAACATTAGTTATAAAAAAGCCCTGGAGGAAAGTTACCTAACACTCCGCCAACATGTGTGGAATTTATCCACGTGCATGATCGGAACCAGCAATTTTGATTCTAAACATACAAGGGATTCAAAGCCTAAACCAGATACATTCTTTCGCTTAGTTTATCTTCATTTAAAGCAGGGGTCACCAAACTTGTTCCTGGAGGGCTGGTGTCCTGGAGAGTTTACCTCCAACTTTCCTCAACACACCTGCCTGGAAGTTTCAAGTATACCTAGTAAGACCTTGATTAGCTGGTACAGGTGTGTTTGTTTAGGGTTGGCGCTAAACTCTGCAGGGACACCCCTGATTTAAAGGAATATTTCAACCAAAAATGAAAATTCTGTCATTAATTACTCACCCTCATGTCGTTCCAAACCTGTAAGACCTTAGTTTGTCTTCAGAACACAAACTAAGATATTTTTGAAGAAATCCGAGAGGTTTCTGACCCTGCATAGACAGTAACACAACTGACACATTTAAGGCCCAGAAAGGTTATAAGGACATTATTAAAACAGTCCATGTGATATTAGTGGTTCAACAGGAATGTTATGAAGCTACGAGAATACCTTTTCTGCACAAAGAAAACAAAAATAACTTTATTCAACAATTTCTTCTCTTCTGTGCCAGTCTTTGATGCGTTTTGGACCTTGAATGTGCCAGTGGTACATCTGTCTATGCAGGGCCAGAAAGCTCTCGGATTTATCAAAAATATCCTAATTTGTGTTTTGAAAATGAATGGTCTTTCCGGTGCGGAACGACATGAGGGTGAGTAATTAATGACAGAACTTTCACTTTTGGGTTCATTTTTGAAAGTCTGTTCATTGCAATGAATTCTACAAAAGCCATTTAAGTAAATGTAAAATCAAAATGTATTATTACACATTCCTGGTCCTACTACTTATCATTCATTAGTCTGCAAAGTTGTCAAAGAAAATAATTTTTGCCACTATAATCTTAAATAAAAAAATGTGATCTTAAATCAAAATTTGCTAAAACTCAGACAAGTTGGCATGACAAGACAAGAAGACAAGGATTTTAATTTTGCCAACACACATTTTGATTATAGTTAGTGTAAATTGATTATTATACATATTAAGTTATTGACCATTTATTAATTACTGAAGGACTATCTGACACTAAAAACTGAAGTACTCGAAACTGAAAAAAAAAATTACAGAAATAAATGATTTTAAAATATATTAAAATAGCAATATTTACTTCAACCTGTACTAAAATGTCATGATATTACTGTCTTTATGCATTTTTATTATAAACTTTTGACCAGTAATTGTGTTTGTGCGTGTGTGCTGTAGTGCTGTGCAATGATTAATTGCGATTAATCGCATCCAAAATGTATTTATGTATATAAATACACACACATGCATGGATATATTACATCAACAAAAATGTGTACATGTAAATATTTTCAAAATATATACTGTATGTGTATTTATATATATATATACACATATTAAATATACACAGTACACACACACATTATGTAAACAAAAACTTTTATTTTAGACGTGATTAATCACAATTAATCGTTGCACAGCACTAATATATATATACACACACACATACATATACATATATATAAATATTATTTCAAATATTAAATAATTAAAAGTACTATTATTACAAAAATGTACATATATGTATAAAAACAGTATAATTTATAAATAAACAAAAATATGTATATAAAAAGCAGAATACATTAAAATAAAGTAGAATATTCCAAAGCCTCTCACCCTTCAGGGTGTTCAAAAGAGACTGACAACCCAACGTCACCGTTTGAAAAGATGTAAGGTAGTACTGATGTGCATGAACTGAGTAACACAGTTCAGTGATTTCAGTGGATCACTGCTGCCCCCTGTTGACCACCTGACTTACCCTGGACGACGTCAATACTCGCAAAGTGTTTACTAGGGAGATTTACTAATACAGAGAATAAACCCTAGACAAAAGCAGAGACAAAAAGTGAATTTGATGCATTTTACCTGGAGGAAGACAGTGAAAACATTCTACAGCAGGTTGTCAAACTGTAAAATTGCAGGTGATTCAAAAGGTAGCACATCACTTTAAACGAACTATATTATGCTTATATAGTCGTGCATTTATATTTTATCCCATAAAAAAAGAAAAGACTCCTGAGGAAATCAGAAGTGATTTAAACACCGCCCTGCTATGATTCTCATGCATAAGCAGACCTTATTTCACACTGCTTAAAAAGTGCTCGGCTTTTGCCTGAAAGGTCAAAAATAAAGAGTTTCATATAACGGAGTGAGAGAGAAAGAGAGAGAGCTGAGAAGATACATATCCCTGGAAGGGATTTGTAGAGCTCTCCGTTTAAGCTGCTTACCCACCCTGAAGCAGTCGCCTCTAATCCACCTGCTTTATACATTTAGCTTATTTGTATTCATCTAAAAACTCTGTGAACAGCAGGTCTACAAAATGGAGCACAGCAACAATGCCTGATGCTCAGGTGGTTCAAACAAAAGGGAAAATACAGCAGATGGTTAATATCAGGGTCTTCCTCTATCCTTTCTTATAACTCACTGTTTTGCTCACAGGGGAGGATTAACAAGAAAACTAGCATATCAATCATATCAACACCCACATCAGATGCGTTCCCAGTTACCTGCAAATGCTTTTGCCTTTTGTCGAATAAATCGCAACTGGATCTGGCGACTTCACTAAGAGCCCAAAAATGTGAAAAAACAATCTGATTATTACAAATAATGAAGATGGACAGACAGAGCACTCTAAGGGTTGCAAAGACAGACACACTGTCAACTGATATTGTCAGCAATACTCATCATAATCACCATTTGTCACTAAATGACAAACAAAGATTGATTACGACATCTATTAAAGTTTATATCAATGTGCACAAAGCCGTCTAATTGTTTGTTTCATAGCGATGGGGTTGATTATAAGGCTATGAAAAAGTGACAGTGATAATCAATCATGGTCCAAACGTTTTACAGCCTTAATTTAATTTTTATAACAAATTTAAATAAACATACTATTTATTTTATATTATAGCAAGTGAATATATATATGTTTTAAAGTAGCCCTGTGTTACAGAAAAGGGACTAAACTACTGGTCAAAACTTTTAATTATATATTAAATCCTATTTTAATATAATTTAGATTTGTAATATATTCCTGTGTTGGCAAACAGAATTGTCAGCAGCCATTACTCCAGTCTTCAGTGTCACATGATCCTTCAGAAATCTGGTGCTCAAGAAACATTTTTTTTGGTTTTCAAACTTGAAAGCAGTTGTGCTGTTTAATATTTGTATGAAAACTATCATAATTTCATCATAAAGTTTAATTAAAAAGAATTTATTTGAATTAGGGCTGTTAAATCAATTACATATAATTTTTCCCCCTCATGTTTGATTTATATTATAAACACTTCCAAAGTTTGGAATCAAGTTTGACTGATGTTTCAATGTTTTTTTTTTTTTAAGAATTCTTTTAAGGCTGCATTTACTTGAGAAAAAAAAAAAACAGTAATGTTGTGAAAAATTATTACAGTTTAAAATAATGATATTCTATTTTAATATATTTTAACATATAATTTATTCCTGTGATGCAAAGGTGAATTTATCATCCATTACTTCAGTCTTCAGTGTCACATGATCTTTCAGAAATCATTCTAATATGCGGATTTATTACTTTTATTATGAATGTTGGAAACAGTTGTGTTGCTTAAGATTTTTTTGGAACCTGTTATTATTTTATGAATAAAAAGTTAAAAAGAACAGCATTTATTCAAAGTATAAATCTTTCCTAACAAAATATAAAAGAAATAATAAAAATGTACTGACCCTAAACTTTTGAACAGTAGTGCATATTGTTAGAAAAGATTTATATTTTAAATATATACTGTACTTTTTAACTTTGTAAATATTAAAAAATCCTGATAAAAAGAATCCCAGGTTTCAATAAAAATATTAAGCAGCACATCTGTTTTCAACACTGATAATAAACCAGACATATGATTTCTAAAGAATCGTTTGAAAATAAGGACTGGAGTAATGATGCTGAAAATTCAGCTTGCATCACAGGAATAAATTACATTTTAAAATATATTCAGATAGAAAACAGTTATTTTACATAGAAATATTATTTCACAATATTACTGTTTTTTCTAGATTTCCAATCAAATAAATGCAGTCTTTATAAGCATATGAGACTTCTTTTAAAAAACATAAAAATAGTACTAATCGCAAACTTGAACGGCAGTGTATTATATAAATACATATCACATTTGTTAAATATATACATGTATGTGTGTGTTTATACACAGTCTGTATATATTATACATACATATATAATATATACAGAACCAACACATATATGTGACCATGGACCACAAAACCAGTCATAACGGTAATTTTTTTTAAAATTGACATTTATACATCAGCTGAATAAATAAGCTTTCCATTGATGTATGGTTTGTTAGGGTAGGACAACATTTATCCGAAATCTGGAACCTGAGGGTGCAAAAAGTCATAATATTGAGAAAAGCAGCTTTAAAGATGTCCAAATGAAGTTCTTGGCAATGCATATTACTAATCAAAAAATTTTTATTTGCGGTTTTGTGGTCCAGGGTCACATATTATGCAAACCTAAACTTATTTTGGTTGCAATTAATCTCAATTAATCAATTTGACAGCCCTAAATCTCCCTAAATAATATAAATGCCTTTCGTGCCACTTTTGATTTCATTTATGCTTCCTCAGTAAAAATATTCATCTAACTGACTTTTTGAACTGTAGTTTACATTTGCTAAAAATAGATTTTGTCAACTTTTTGGAAAACACTTGCATTCAAACAGGATCTAAAAGCCACAAAACTTTTGATTGTTTTTATCTTCTGGGTAAACATACAAAAGGGGAAAGTGGTGTTATTCTGAACCCATCATCCATGTCTCCACACATTTTTCTATAGCACAGAGCTGGAAAGACAATGAATGATGAAGTCTGCAAATACTGAGCAAAAAACAAAAAGAACAAAACTCCCAGCGATGCGTGCATGTGGGACGAAAGAAAAACCTTAGTCAGTAAAATCGTAGGAGAGACAAAACCAAACAAACAAACAAAGAAAATAACCTTTAGGAAGCCCAAAATGTTTCCTCAAAAGCATCATTCGAGCTTAGAATGTGCGAAAAGGGACATGAACTGTCAGCATCTTTAAGTTTGAGCATCAAGACACCACAGAGAATGTTCTGAAAAACCCACAGGCACAAAAAAAAAAAATCATTCAAACAGCTCCAACCAACAGCAACAGGGAGCTGAGCTTTAGTAAAGCCCAAAAACAGGCTGTGGGGCAAGTGGATAGAAAATCATTGAAATCATCGATGGCAGCTTTGCTTGAGGCACCTTGACAGGAAACAGCTTTTCTTGGGCTGGAGCCTAAAAACTAAAAAAAAGTGGAACACTGACCGTGACGGTTTTCAAGAAACAAAGCAAAAACTAACATTTCTGCGCATTCACAACATTTGGCACTCATCCCTCGGCAGCAGGGAGACAGGAAAGTAAAACAAGTCAGAAGCTTCCATGAAGCATCACTGAGTTTAATTAGGTTCAGTGAATTTAGTGTGGCCGTACAAATAGAATAACTACGAAAATGCAGTAAAAAAAAAATTATTTGACTTCTGTTCAGGCCTGTAAAACTGAATCAATGATCTAGAATCTGATGGAACTAATTCCATTAAATTAAATAAGTAAAAGAAGGAAAAAAGCTGCCTGTCAAATGAGGGCTTACAATAAGACATTGCTGTTTACTTACTTGAAGGAGAAGTCCGCTTCCAGAACAGAAATTTACAGATAATGTACACACCTCCTTGTCATCCAAGATGTTCATGTCTTTCCTTCGTCAGCCGTAAAGAAATTATGTTTTTAGAGGGAAACATTTCAGGATTTTTCTCCATATAATGGACTGATATGGTGCCTCGATTTTGAACTTTCAAAATGCAGTTTAAATGCGGCTTCAAACGATCCCAAACAGAAAACACCCTTAACAGAAAAGGTAAAACAGCGATAAGGGATGATTTTGAAGTTGAGGGAGAACATGAGATGGGAATTTTTCAACATACCCAAACTGTCATGAACCAAAAAAAAACAAAAAAAACAGAGTTCAAGTAACAGTAAGACAAGACGAGCGTTTGACATTAAAAAGTATATAAATTGTATTATTTTTATGAAAACAACCGACTGTTTTACAACCACATCTGGGATGGTTTGAAGCCGCATTTAAACTGCATTTTGGAAGTTCAAACTTGGGGCACCATAGCAGTCCACTATAGAGAAAAAAAAATCCTGAAATGTTTTCTTCAAAAAACATAACTTCTTTACGACTGAAAAAAGAAAGACATGAACATCTTGGATGACAACGGCTGAGTACATTATATGTTAAACGTTGTTTTGGAAGTGGACTTCTCAGAGGGGCTCACAGCTAAACTCAGGGTGACTGATCATAAATTAGTATGTGTCTTTATGATTACATCTCCATTTTCTGATAAAGTCAAAATGAATGCCATCACATTGCTTAGGCTAAAACACCCACAACACAATGAAAAACTGATAAAATTCAATAGTAGCAAGCATATTCAATCTCATCATATTGGATAACAAGGGCGTAATTGTGCAACTATGTGGACTAAAGTAAAAGAGAAAAAAGTTAATTAATTTAAAGACAGCTAGTTGGAATCTAATATTATAATATCTTTTCAGCTTCACAATGTGGAATAAAGTGAACATAACCTATACAGGTGCACAGAAGGACTGGATCAGTGCAACAAATATGGGTAACAGACAGACACAACATAAACAATGACTAATATAAAATGCAGGTGATGAATATGGGACATCAATGTCTGTGTTCACTGATATGGTATGGAAGCCCATTTCCACCATGGAATAAACCACATTACTTTTTTTCTCAGAATTGTGAGACATAAACTCGCAATTGCAAGTTATAAAGTCCAGTTTTTAAGGGGAAAAGAAGACTGATACGTTCTCAGAATTGCGAGTTTATATCTTACAATTCTGACTTAATAACTCACAATTGCGTTATAGTCATAATTGTGAAATATAAACTCACAATTCTGAGAAAAAAGGTCACAATTTCAAGATTTTGAGAAATTGTGAGTTTATATCTTGCAGTTCTGACTTTATTTCTCACAACTGATATGTTCTCGCAGTTGCGTGTTATAAAGTCAGCATTCCAAGACATAAACTCACAATTCAGAGAAAAAAAAACTTTCAATTTTGAGAAAAAAGGTCACAATTTCGAGATTTTGAGTTTATATCTTGCAGTTCTGACTTTATTTCTTGGACTTTATTTCTTGCAGTTCTGACTTTATGTCTTGGAATACTTACTTCATAACTTGCAATTGCGAGTTTATATCTGAGAAAAATGTCAGAATTGTGAGTTTATATCTTGCAGTTCTGACTTTATTTCCCAGAATTGTGACTTTATGTCTTAAAATTCTGAGAAAAAAAAGTCAGAATTGCGAGTTTGTATTACAGAAGTCTGAGAAAAAAAGCCAACTGCAAGCTAAAAAGTCCGATTTGTGAGATGAAAAGTTGCAATTACCTTTTTTATTTTTTTAAATGCAAGTGATAAATATGGGACATCATTTTGCATGTTCACTGAAAACAAGGCCCGTTTCCATCACTGAATAAAAAAAACATTGTAAAAAGTTTATTGTGACTCTTTTATCTCACTTCTTTTTTTTTTTTTTACAAAATTCCATGATACAAACTCACAGTTCCAAGTTGTAAAATTGTGTAATATAACCTTGCAACTGCGAGTTATAAAGTCAAAATTGTGAGATACACTACCGTTCAAAAGTTTGGGGTCAGTAATACTTGTAATAGTCTTTAAAGTAGTCTCTTATGCTCATCAAGGCTGCATTTATTTGATTAAAAATATAGAAAAAAAAACAGTAATATTTCGAAATGTTTTTACAATATAAAATAATGTTTTTTATTTTAACATACTTTAAAAAAGAATTTATTCCTGTGATGAAAAGCTGAATTTTTATCCAGTCTTAAGTGTCACATGATCCTTCAGAAATCATTCTAATATGCGGATTTATTATTAGAATGATCAGTGTTGGATAATATCAACAGTTGTGCTGCCAAATATTTTTTGGAACCTCTAATTTTTTTTTTTTCAGGATTCTTTCATGAATAACAAGTTCAAAAAGTACAGTGTTTATTCAAAATATAAATATTTTATAACAATGTAAATTATTTATTATTAACTTTTAATAAACTTTTAATTATTAACTTAATACATCCTTGGTGAATAAAAGTATTAATTTCTTAAAAGAAAAAAAAAAAAAAAAACAATAAAAATGTACTGACCCCAAACTTTTGAACGGTAGTGTAAAAACTCTCTCACAATTCTCACTTTTTTTTTTTCTTTTTTTTTTTTGCAATTCTCACTTTTTTTCTCAGAATTGTGAGAAATGAACTCGAAATTGCAAATTATAAAGTCCAATTTTGAGGGGAAAAGACAACTGATATGTTCTCAGAATTGCAAGTTTATATCTCACAATTCTGACTTAATAACTCGCAGTTGTGTGTTATAAAGTCAGCATTCCAAGACATAAACTCGCAATTCAGAGAAAAAAAAACTTTCAATTTTGAGAAAAAAGGTCACAATTTCGAGATTTTGAGAAATTGTGAGTTTATATCTTGCAGTTCTGACTTTATTTGTCACAATTGTGACTTTATGTCTTGCAATACTTAGTTCATAATTTGCAACTGTGAGTTTATATCTGAGAAAAATGTCAGAATTGTGAGTTTATATCTCACAGTTCTGACTTTATTTCTCACAATTCTGACTTTTAACTCACAACTGTGAGTTACTCACAATTCTAAACTTGTAATTGCGAGATAAAAAGTCAGAGCTAGAAAGTTGCATGTACCTTTTTTACTTTTTATTCAGTGGCGGAAATGGGCTTCCATACAAGGGTTAGTGTCTCTTTAGAAAAAAAAACTATTGGGACTCAGCTTTAGTTGTTAACATGCAACAACACATGTTTTCCAGCTAAGTGAGCACATGCACAGATGGACCTTAGTGGACAAGACGATGAAATGAATAAATGTGTGTGTGTGTGTGTGTTTCATGTCTGCGGGTTGAAGCGACCCCAATAACATAATATTTAACGCCTGGAATGCTAATTTTACCAGAGGAACCCCGCCAAAAAAACATGTATTTTACCCCCCGGAATGCTTCCAACAAAGTTTTGTTGTGAAAACCTGGCAACCCTGGCCAGTCATCATCTCTGAAGGGTCATCATCTCTCAGAGGGGGAAAGTGGAATTAAACTGTTCTAGTCGAGTGACAATTTACACCAACCATGTAAAAATATTCATATGAAATCAAGACAGTCTGCACTTTATAGCTGACAACTCTGCTGAAAATTAATGTCTTTTTAGACAATTCAAATTCAAAAGTAAATGTTGCTAATGTGACCTGTGGAATTAAAAAAGATAATTATAAATAAACCCTTACATGCGTAATAATATACAGTGTTCTTGGTTATGTGGATCAAAATATTTAAAATATTATCTTTTTAGTCATTTCTGAAATTAAACCATTACATTTCTCTATTTTCTACTAATTGCATTTGTAACTAGTTTTGAGAAATTATTATTAGTAGTAGTAGTAGTAGTATTTATAGCATCCCATCAGTCTGCACAGTGATCTGCAGGTGAAATAACCAGAAGCTTCTGTTAACAGTGATGTTTAAACACCGGATTTCACATTCTGTGGACTCAATTACACTGTATCTGTTAAACGTTGTCTTACCAATCCTTCGATCTGGATTTGTTTGACGGGAGAATCCAGGGCTTTTCCAGTCGGGGTATCTTTACGGGATGCCATCTTCACTCGCGCCGGGAGTACAAGACCGTTAAATCGGTGCCTTCCGGTGAACCTGATAGCGATGAATGAATCGGATCTTTTCAATGCGTGAGTTGAACCGGTTTAAAAAACCAAACTAAAGCGATTACAAGACTTGCAAAAATGTGTACAACTGAGATATGTCCATTTCGTATTGTTTATTGTAAATGTATAACTTATTTGTGTTCCAAAGATTATTATAAGTTTATCATGGCTGCAATAAACTAACCAGGGGCCTGTAAAATTACAACGAACAACCTTGCTTATTAAAAAAAACTCTAATAAAGAACAAAATGTGACAACGGATTACTCTATTGGACATATTATAGTGATTTTGAACTGGTCCTTTGGACTGTTCAAAAGAATCGATTCGCGAAGAGGATTCAGATTCCCTTCACTAGAACGTGCAGCTGTGATAGCGGTCGGAGGAAACAGGAGCTACTGTAAACTGCTGCTATAGTGAAATAACTAATACAGCTCTGAAAGTGTTTATCTAATAACAAACAATTATACATATTTATTAATTGTAGTTATTATTATTTTTTTAACATTCTTATTATGATTAACAAAGCGTTTCACAGACAGCCGCTTGCTGTTTCTACCCGGTACCCATTCACTGTAACCACGCTGGTACCATGCTGTTGATGTTTGAGACTGGCGTGAGCTTCTTAATATATTTAGACAAATAAAGTGTGTCAGTTCTCACGCGTTCTGATTAATAGATATTCTTCAAATATCCTGTGAAGATAATCTGTTTAAACTGCCTAAGCTTTATGTATAAATAATTCACCATGAAGATAAAGCGTCAGAAACAGGCGAAGAAGACCATCAGTTTTTACAAGTACAACTTTTGCTTTAGAGAACCTTTCCAAATATTAATTGATGGGACGTTTTGTCAGGCGGCGTTAAAGAATAAGATTCAAATCAAAGAGCAGCTGCCGAAGTATCTCATGGGAGAAGTTCAGCTCTGTACCACGAAGTAAGTTAATGCTATTCTTATTTCCAGTATTTATGTCAGTGTGTTAGCGTTATTGTATAATAACATTTGTTTTGTTTTTTTCAGCTGCGCACTGAAGGAACTTGAAGCTCTTGCAAAAGACCTCTATGGAGCAAAACTCATCTTGCAAAGGTTTCAGATCAGAAAATGCAAGCACGTTAAAGATCCAGTACCTGCATCGGAGTGTTTGCTGTCAATGCTTGGGGAGACAAATCCACACCACTACTTCATTGCAACTCAGGTAAGGACTCTGGACCAAAAAAAATAATTTTGTGATATACCCACACGCACAAAAAAAAATTACACATTTTTATCCTAGGATTATGAGTTGACGACAGCCCTGAAGAAGATCCCTGGGGTTCCTCTGCTGTACATTATCCTCAACACCATGGTGTTAGACAAGCCCTCTGAACGTTCGCTGAAGCACGTTGAAGCGGTTCAGCTGGGTGAGTTGGTGAGCCCATCACAACAGTCAAGTATCCAAACTCTGAAAGAGAAGGAGGGCCTCAGCAAAGACAGTAATGATAAGAGAGGCAAAAAACGGAAGAGGAAATCTAGCAATCCCAACCCACTTAGCTGCCTGAAGAAAAAGAAGAAACCAATGCCTCAGCAGCCCAAAAAGACAGACGGAGAGAAAAAGAAGCGGAGTAGACATAGGAAGCGAAGGCCTGCTGGGGGAGAGGAAGCAGCAGTCAGCTCCAGTCCAACAACTGCCTAGAGACAAGCCTCGCTTCTACAAGAGTACCATTTATTTTGTTTGTTCTTCAGCATTTTTTATTGGAAAGTTTGTCCTTTTTCCAGACCATGCATTTGTGCCAGCAAACCACTTGTTTTGTTTAATAAACAAGTTTCTTTTATCATCAATACCTGTTGTTTTTTTGGGTGGGTTGTGTTTAAGGTTTAGTTATATTTTATATATATATATAGATATAGATATAGAGTGCTGTTAAAAATTTGGGGATCAGTAAGATTTTTTAATGTTGTTCAAAGAAGTTTCTTGTGATCATCAAGGCTGAATTTATTTGGTCAAAAATACAGAAAAAAACTAAAGTTTTCTGAGAAACAGTTTTCTATTTTAATAAACTTTAAAATATAATTTGTTCCTGTAATCAATGCTGAATTTTCTGCATCATTACTCCAATCATCAGTGTCACATGATGTTTCAGAGATCATTATGATATGCTGTTTTATATATATATATATATATATAATTATTATTAATTTATTATTATTTTTTTCAGATTTGTTTTGAAAAATAAAAAGAACTGTTTATTCAAATGAGATATTTTGTGCTACAATATACACTACTTTTTCAAAAGTTTGGGGTCAGTCAATTCTTTTTTTTTTTTTTTTTTAATAAATTATTACTTTATTCAGCAAGGATGTGTTAAATGCATAAAAAAGTGATACTAAAGACTTACATTGTAAGAAAATACTTCTCTTTTAAATAAATGCTGTTCTCTTTAACTTTTTTTCAAAGAAAAAAGCATTACAGGTTCCAAAAAAGATTATTAAGCTGCACAACAGTTTCAACACTGATCATAAATCAGTTATGTCAAAGAAATTAATAATATTTGAAAGAGTATTAAAATAGGAAGCCAATATTTGATATGGAAATAATATTTCACAATATTACTGTTTTTTTTCTGTTTTTGATCAAATAAATACAGCCATAAGGAGACATTAAAAAACATGAAAAATCTTACTGATCCCAAACTTTTGAATATTTTGAATAGACCATGTATGCTTAATCATAATGTAAAGCATTTCATTTAATCGTCAGAATTTAATCAGTTGAGGTATAATTTGAGATATTTATTATTAAACACTTGTTTAATCAATAAGTGTTTTCATTAAACATTTTTTCTGGATGTTTAAATTATAATTAATTATTTAAGGAAAGATGTGGTTAGCGATGTGTTTTAATGGTGAGTAATAAAGGTACACTGAAATCCATACATATAATACACTGCAACAAATACTTAGAAGTTATTTTATGTTAAATATTGTTGGAAATGTTCAAATATGATTAATAATACAATTTTTCTTTTATGCCAAAAATCATTAGAAAAATTAAGTAAAGATCATGTTTCATGAAGATATTTTGTACAGTAAATATATCAAAACTTAATTTTTGATAAGTAATATGCATTTTTATGATTTTTTTGCTCCCTCAGATTCCATATATTGAAATAGCTGAATCTCTGCCAAATATTGTTATATCCTAACAAACCATACATCAATGGAAAGCTTATTTATTCAGCTTTCAGATCATAAATCTCAATTGACCTTTATGACTGTATTTGTGGTCCATGGTCACACACACACACACATACATATACATATATATATATATATAGATATATATATATAGATATAGATATAGATATATATATATACACCACAAGGGGGTGGTATAGCATCCAAGAGCCAATCAGGCTTGTTCTTATGTCCAATTAGTGTGCTCTTGTGAGGATTGTTCACAGAAATTAATATTTATTAATATTACACTACACTACACTACACTACACAAAGGAATATTTCACCCAAAAATGAAAATTCTGTCATTAATTACTCACCCTCATGTCATTCCAAACCTGTAAGACCTCTCTTCATCTTTGGAACACAAATTATGATATTTTCGATGAAATGTTGTTTATTATGTTGCTGGGTTGTTTATTTGACCCAACCAATGGGTCAGGTTAACTGTGTTGCTGGGTTAAAGATAACCTAATCATTGGGTTATTTGTTGTCTTATTGTCTTGCTACCTTTATATTTACCAATAATAATAAATAATCACAAAAGAATGTAAAATTATTATTGCTTTTCTGCAGTACAGTTAGAAAAACACAAAAGAAATGCAACTGTAAACATCAATTTCATCAGTTTTATTTCTTTTTAAAACGATTTTCAAATGGGTGCAGCTGTCACACATTTTATCCAACCATTACAGACACATAAAATAACAACTTTAGTAGATCAGTTCATTTAAAACACAAAACTGTGTAAACTAGGCACTGTAGATTCCAATTCTTTGTCAACATTGCAGCAGCAGAACACTCAAAAATTAATGATTACCACATGAGAATCGTTGCAAACATTGTGCTATTAAAACTACGCCAAACAAAGTGACAGTACACCAATGTATATGACAATTTAAAATGTGTTACAAGTGGCCAGAAAAAAACTGTTGGCCTTAAATTCACACATGAAGACTTATGTCCATCAATATAATATACTGCAAGCTGGAGAAATTCCCAGGCAACGAGTGCGCTTCAGTGGCACGGCCCGTAACAAAGGCGAAGGTCTGGGATGACGTTGTCTCGTCCCCAAGGCACAAATCCACCATGCTGGTCCCCACCTGTTAAATATACAATACTTAGTCTTGAAGACACTTAGGCCTGAAAAAAAATTCTCATTTTAGAAAAAAATTTCAAACGGCACATTTTTAGTGTTTTACATGCAAACACTTCATACAGTGGTGGCCAAAATGATTGGAACACTAGTATTTCCACCAGCTAAACAATTGTTTTAAGTCAGTGATTTCTATTTTTTTGCTGTAGTGTGTCAGTGGGAAATATCAGTTTGCATTTCCAAAAATAAATAAATAAAAAAAATAATAATATATATATATATATATATAAATAAGAATCTCACAAAACTCTTTTTACAATGACTTATTTTATATAGGAAGCAGGTTAATGCGTTTACATGCAGCACAATCGTTTAAACACAGATCAGTTCTATTGGTCTTTGTGAGTCACGTGCGTTTATTATGTGTAACATCACGAGGCGCCATTTTGAAGGCATCATTGCATTAAGGAGTGAACTGAAAGTATACAGAGCCGTAAAGACAAGACAGTTTAAATCATCATAGTGGAGAAACAGAAGCAAACCAAGTAGATATGGGGCTGAGATAATCTCGGAAGTTTTAGGAACTGTAACTTATATAATTTGTCATTAACAATTAACACTGATCCATATTAACGTTACCTGATCGCAAAAAGTTGAGTGCTGCCGGTGTTCAACCTCGTTGGAAATATGATGTGTTCTCGTTTACGGTATAAAAAAAAATGTATATTTACTTACAAATACACTTCTGTTCTGTTTGTCTACCACTGATTTGCACATTCCCTTACACCATTAATACCATTAAACTTTACCCTGTTTGTTCAACATTTTCCATACTTCATTTGGCTGATAACAAGTACTAATAAGGAGTCAATCAAAAACACATTTATGAAAATGTCATTATACATCCTTTATTATAAATGCAACACTGTTAAAAATCAGCTTAAAAATGCATAACAGAAGATGTGACAAGCATGATGAACATCAACTTACTGCTAAGTGGAGACAGTGCAAGTACTACAAAGAAATTCGAATAATAATAAAAAGAAAATAAATAATAAAATTAATAATATTAATAATGTGATGATGATTTAATGCTTCTGCCAAACATTTCTGATGACCCTTTCTACATGGATTCTTTTAAGTGGTAGATGATCTGTCAAATAACTTTTACACTGAATGGTTTCTCTGTGAAAATCTCAAAGCAGTCAATCATTGCTATACTGTGTCCAAAGGACACCACAAACTAATGAGGGATAATTTTGTGCCTGTAACAGTTGTATAAAACAGTGTTTGTGCAGGCAGAATCAATCTGAGGTGCATGAAGTTAACAGAAGTATTTAAAATGAAGTGAGAATTTCCCTTATGTCTGACATGAAAAGCAGTCAGTTTTCTTCTATGTACACACAAGTTACACTAAGTCTGTGGCACCGAGTGGTGTCTTGTGAAGTTGACCATCTCCTCCAGCCTGTTGGGTTATCATCTCAGTTGGCTGCAATGTGTTTTTTTTTTTTTCTTACAGTTTAGTCACACCAACCTATATGAAATACAGAATTACATAAAAAAAAACATAAAAAACGTATTTTAGTTTGGTATTCAGTTAAATATTTAGTTAAGAATTTCAGTAGTGAAATAAAATAAATCTCTACACCCACGCATAAAACGATTGCGTGACATTGCATGGTACATGACGCGTTTCTGCTCCCTGGCTGTCTGTTTAGTGGTGCCCTGGCAACCTCTGGAAACCAGCTTTTCATTCTTAAGGTATTGTTTTCGTTATAATGTACTGATTCAAATTAGTTATCAATAATAATTATTTTACCACTAAG